>NC_141830.1:16981767-17285884 GCF_982586985.1 Callionymus lyra
TTGGACCAGGGGTAACGGATACGGAACACCTCGAAACCATCTTTCCAGTCACTGCTTCAATCGAGTCAATTGCGGGACATCCAGACGATAAACACTTTTGACATCTTTAGAGTCTCAACGGGCTTCATGAATACATAGAATGTTTATATATATTTGTAGCCAAATATTTAAACCCTTGAAATTTGTTTGATATTAGTTAACTGGTTGATTAGAATAGAAAATGGTTGATTATAGTTAAAATGGTTTGATAACATTTAAAAATGATTGGATTATAGTTGAAAATTGTTTGATTACTTTTTAAAAATGTTTGATTATTGTTGAAAATGGTTTGATAACAGTTGGAAATTATTGGATAACAGTTGAAATGTTTTGGATAACATCTGAAAATCTGTTGGATTACAGTTAAAAATTGTTGGATTAGAGTTGAAAATTGTTTGATCACAGTAGAAAATGTTAAATTACAGTTTAAAAAATGTTTGATTACTGTTGAAAATGGTTTGATAACAGTTGAAAATTATTGGATTACAGTAAAAAATTGTTGGATTACAGTTGAGAATTTTAGGATTACAGTAGAAAATTGTTTGATCACAGTAGAAAATTGCTTGATTGCAGTAGAAAATGGTTTGATAACAGTTGAAAATTATTGGATTATGGTTGAAAATTGTTTGATTTCAGTTGAAAATAGTTGGATTACAGTTAAAAAATTGTTGGATTACAGTTAAAAATTGTTGGATTACAGTAGAAAATTGTTTGATCACAGTAGAAAATTGTTTGATTTCAGTAAAAAATGGTTTGATTATTGTTGAAAATCATGAATTATTTTTGAAAACTATTTGATTACAGTCTAAAATTGTTCGATGGCAAGTGTAAAATTGTTTGATCACAGCTGAAAGTTATTAGATGACTGTTCATATTTGCATGTGCCAAAGTAAAAAATGTTTCATTGTAGTTGAAAATCCTGGGATTGTACATATGTTATGCATAAAAAAAAACAAAAGAATCTGATTGGAAAAAATAAAATAAACTAATGTTAACGAAAAGAGAGCTTCAATATGTCTAATCAATCTTTCATCTAATGAATCCCTACCTTGATCAGAATACTACTGTACAACAACAATGATTGACTTTTAACTATTTTATCAAAAATAAGGCCAAAACATTCTTCATGCAGTTCTGTAACACGTCCTGTCTTCAAACACTGCCACCCGATAATTTATTAAAACACACTCTGTCAGCAAATTTCAGAAATTACGGGCTAGATTAAACGGCAACTTTGACCCACCTGTCAGAAGATACAAGCTTTTTTTTTTTGCTGAGAGAGATTAATGCTTTGCTCTAACATTTTCTCCTGAACCCCCAGAATGTTAATCAGAGCCCGAGCGGCGCGGCGGGGAGATTGGCCATTAGGTGAGGCTGAACACATTGATTTTTAATTTTGACATGCAAATTTGTTTGCCACCCTATTTGTACAGTACGCTGACCTGTTTGCGTTCTTCTCAGCACTTCTCTGCATCCGCGGACACTTTGTTTCAAAGTGAGTGATTAGTTTACTTTGCTGCCGGGAGGTCTGCAGGAACTAGTGTTGTTTACTCCTCATCTTTTATGTATCGCGGCATTAATAACTGTCAATGTCCTAAATCTATTGAAAGCTTTTACTTAAATAAGCCTAGATGATCTGAAAAAAAAAAAAAGTGAATGAAGGATTATTGCATTTGGATAAAGATTTGACGGTCAAACTAAAAAGGAGAAAAACAGAAAAAATCTGAATTTCAATAGAATATCATAGGTGAACCCAAATAAATTAAATTGTTATGACTTATATTTCTATATTAATATTCTCATTAAATTAAACAATTAATATTATCTTATAGTTATTTTTACATTTGCCTTTAATTTACGTTAAATCTTTTAAAAATGTAACACACATCTGCACTTTAAGCTTTGCGTTATTTCAGGGTCAAGGTGACCCGAAAGGCCGGAGGGGTTGTTCACGTTGACCCAGAGACAACACAAGGGATACCTCAAACACATTTGTGTAAAACTAATCCTGTGGGAATAGGGCTTAAGTCTTCAAAAATTATATTCAACTTCTTACACTGAAAATTAATATTAAACGTAATTTTACCTTTGTCTGATATCACCTGAAATCTACATGCACTCATATTTTTTATCACTCGGTCTTCTTTAGAATCCACTAAAATATAACGTATGCAATCTTTTCGATTCCCTAGTGTGATGTTGAACAAACAACTAAAATAAAAACATAAACAAAGGAAAGAAAAATGAACCTTCAAATTTTAGGATGAGGATCATGTTTTAAATTAGGATATTTGTCTAAAAATGGTTAGAAAAAAAAGGGATTATTACGATTTAATAAGGATAGTGACCAAATCAGTCATATTAGTGGTTAAGAAAATGTAATTAACCCATGGCTGGGATTTCAAGACATGTATGTCCTAAACCACCAAAAGTTGACTCATAATCTACATTTGTATTCTGATTTAATATACACTAAATGAATCAACGCATTATAAATAATGTGATGACTGGACAATAAGAAATAACAAAGGCGGTAGATGTTTGTAATGAGCAATACTGTCCAGAGTTTCAGTCGCTCCCGTTTTTAACCTTCTACCTCAAAAAGGTCATTTCCTGCCTTCAAGGCTTCCTGGAACATGTGGTCGGCAATCGATGCAAGCTGTAGAGTGGGCCGTGTCTCTGACCTCTACTACACACCTTCTTACCTGGACGGAGGGAGCGAGCAGAGATCAGGCCCCTGAGGAGACCCGGGCCGGTGAGAGGAATAAACAAGAGTGTTATGGAGCGAAAACACACACAAGGCTTGAGCCTGGTGGACTGTGATGTTACATGGATGAGAGTGAGTTGTACCTGAGGCTTAGCTCCCATTGATCCACTCACCTTGGCTCTGCTCTCTCTCAGAAGCACCTGTGAACACAGAGTGAGTAATCTGAGCACCAGCGGTAAATTTCAAGGACTAGTGTTTGCCAGCACATGTCTAGATTAAATGAGAACATATTTCTCGAACATTGCCAAAAATCTCTTGCATACGACATCAAGATTGAATTATGAAAAATGTATCTTGATTGTGTCACAGCTTAAAAAAAGAGAAATATAAAGCAGCAGAAAAGGAGAAGAAAGTCAACATTTAAGATTTTAGATTAAAAATATATATATATTTTTTTTAAGTGACCAGTTGTTATCAGGTCAGACAAAACCAAGAAGTATTTAATATATTTTTGTGGTGTTGAATATACTGTCTCAAATGTTTCATTAAAAAAAAAAAGAAGAGTAATCTCTTTATGGACCATCTTGTTACAGAGAAGCCAAGGGATCCTTCCGATCTTTTTTCAGTCATGCTGTTGGAGGTCGTTTCGTGAAAATGATGCCTTAATTAAACTGATCCTTGTTGCAACAAAATGTTTGGGGACGACTTGCTTTAAGCACGTGGGTCAAACTAAAAACTATATGCCGGGGTTTATTCATTTTTAAGAGTCCTGTTCTGAGCTTCTCTAGCAGATATCACAGTTGAAACTGGGAACTAAAAGAAGATAAGAAAATAATAAACAGACAAAAAGGAGTTGGGAGTATCGCATATTTTGTTTAATAATTGTACTGTAGTAAGGGTTCTTCAAACCAGACAAACAAAGACAAAGAATAAGTGGCTTGAAGTGGTGGGAAAACTTAAAACAAATCAATACAAAATGATAGAATGCAACTTTATATAAGGTAGAAAAAAAAAAAATACATGTTACTAACTTACATTTAAAGTATTTCTTATATTTATATCATCTGCAGTATTTTAGTGCTTAACCTTCTGTTACACATCAAGGGGCAACTAACGTGACTCACTCACATGTTTCAAATGTTGAAGTCTTCCTCTCCAAGATGCAGTAAGTTCCTCATCATGATGATGTTTCAAACGTATTACTTTAGAAAGTTCTCCTCTATTCGAAATAGCGGCGAACAAGAGGTTACGAAAGCGGAGTTCTTTATGATGTAATAATGGGCTTCACTCCTCCTCCAGCCAGCTGTAATCACGCCCCGTATATATATATATATTGTATATATTAAGAGTCCCTTGGAGGTGAAGACCTCCAGAATCGATGACAGGCAGTGACACACCTCGATGCTTGACTAATCACAGCAGAGAGGGTGTGGTTATGGTAAACAAGATTTAATCTCCAGATCAAGTGTTTTCAGTGGGCGGGGCTTAAGCACATTTTCTAATGTAAATATTTCACTGAAAAGAGAGTTTTGTACAAACAGACACTGATGAGTACAATAGAGTCCAACATCTAGTTAAGACTTAAATCAACACATTAGTTGACCTTTAACAGACAACGCGTTCAAATCCTTCAACCTCTTCAACGGCCTGTTTTCACAGGCGCTGAAACTATTAGCACGCGTGCTTTAAAGCAACACTGATACATTTAGGAAGCTAATAACTCACAGAACCTGCACTCTGTCAAGGCGTGTCTCACCATCTTAGCTCGGCTCACAAGAGCGCCCGTGGCACTGTCAAGCGGCATTAGAAAAAAATTAAGACATCCATCCTCCAGACATCCAGCGGAGGCAGAGAGACACAGACAGGCATCAGCCGATTGACATATTTGCCACATATTCATTTGAACATGTTCATGGGAGCGCGAGCGGTGTCTGTGACAGCACTTTCTCACCTCAAGTGACAGTGGGAGCGACACTGTGATCAGCGCGGTGGAAGGCGCAGCAAAGCGGCGTTGGATTAGCTATGATAATATGATGACAGTAATTGAGCTTGTCATAATTGCTCAATCACTGAGCCTTTTCCCCGGGGTCTCCGAGGCAACTGTTCACGCCGTACATGCCTTCATTACAGGGGTGTGATATCCTGATAATTCACTTACAATAGCATGACGAGCAGTGATAGCGCAGCTCATGTAAGTGTGTGAAAACGAGGGATTCATTTATCGTCACTGAGTAAGTGCAGAGGATGTTTCAATCCCTCTTTTTATCTATGAGGTGCTCTATGTGGAGAATCACACGCAGTCATGTTTATACAGTACATCACCTTTTCATTTTAGGGCTTTTGAGCGCTGCCTTTAAAGTATTTCAAAAAAGATTTAAGAAAGACAAAAGTCACTTTAAACATGTTGCCATTTATTTAAAGACCATAAGGCTGTTGTGTCAATTCAATTATAAAAACTTGCATTTTTTAATTAACAAAAACTATTTAAAAAAATGCCATCAAAGCCACTTTTACTTAAAATATCATTAAATATGTTAATATTAGCATTAGCACAAGATAATATGTAAGTAAATTATGAATTAATTTGAAAGCTGATACGTTTAGCCGTCTCAAGGAGTGACATTCCAAACAAATCAGAATATATATATTTAGCATAAATGAGTTTTAAGTCAAGACGTTGTGTGATTAGAAAAGCAGTAAATGTATAAAACAATTTTCAAATTCAAGAAGAAAAATAAGAATGTGATCTGCCATTTTAGAGCTTTCATTTCATGCTGGTTTTAGAAAGTCTAATTTTATGTTCATTTTGTCTTCTGCTTTTTTTGCTACCTCTGGCTTTATTTTTAGCTTTAGCTCTCCCTCATACCCACGATAGTGAAAAAAACGAACTGAAAAAAAAGGCTAAATTTGCTTGAAAATAAAAGAAAATCCATACCAAACTGTAATATAAAACTTATTTATAATGTATTTGAATTAATTTCATTAAAAAGTCCTCAGTTACAGTCTTAAAAGAGCTAAAGACAACACGTGACCTGAAGGGACTTTACGTCAAGTAAGTTTTAAAATTGTATTTCCTCAAGAAACGAGAAGAGAAAGTCCTACAACAAATCACTTGAACAGGTTTGATTTATAGTTGAACATATAAATGAATCAGTTCAAAACCATATTTTTTGTTTGTTGTTGTTTCACTCTGACCTCATGATCGCTCGGGTCGCACTCACCCCCGGTATTGGGTTAGATCATCCACATAGAGGTTGTCAAAGTTGTTAATGGAATGTTGCCGCTGGAGACACTTAGAAGTGGGCAGCTTTGAAGGATTTCCAGTGTGGCGACTCTATAAAACCCAGAGGGCCATAAACAAGTACGTCTCGATGCCCTGAGCGCTCCCTGTCCCACATAGACAAAGGCGGAAAAGGGAGGATGAGAGGAACTTGGGAGGGAGATATTAGAAGAGGGAGAGGTGGAAATGACAGGATCACCTCACGGTAGAATTTGTGTCGGATTTTCTCCTCTTGAACCTGGACCAAAAAGAAACCCTTCAATACAATACAGAGGAGGGGAAAAAAAGCAAAAAAAAAGGCAGAGGGTGTAAATAATTCATGCAGACAATATGACTTTTTTATGTAAATTCGGTGCATTAACCCTCTATTATAATGATGGACGACAGATACGGGTGATGTTTCCTTGGTAAGAGCTAATGGATGACCATCATAAATTCACTGCACATTTTATTGTGTTGCCGGGAAAATTGTGCCTGCAGGCAACGTTGTTTACTTTTATGTCAGGGAGGAGGAGAAAATCCTGCCGTCTTCAAAAAAAAAGAGGAGAAAGTGGAAAAGAGAATGGGGAGTAAAAATAATGGGGCCCACACAGAGCGCCTTGTTCTCTACCTTCTGCGTTGTTTGTAGCCAGCAATCCCCCGACTGCCTTAGTGTGTGTTCTTCCTCCTGATCCATCCTCTCACTTTTCCTTCTCCTCCTTCTCTTCCTCCCCTCCAGCACTGTCTTCTTCAGAGAACAGCAGGGTCTGGTTGCATTAGCAGCACCACACTCCAACACAGATTACAGATTACTCACTTTTTGCCACTGCTGCTTCGCTTTAAATTTTTGGACAGTTGTAAGGGAGTGTCATTTGTCATGACTGTCGGATGGTGCTCCGCCACTCTTCAACAAAAAAAAGATTTTTGCTGGTTTTTATCTTCTCAAACTGTAGTGAAAGTATATTATTGTGTTGATTTAAGTACATTTACAACTACGCAGTCAAAGAAGCAAAGTTCCAGCTGATTGGACCAGCCTCCCAAATGTGAATAAAATCTACCAATGGGCCGCTTTCTTTTTCATAAGGTCCACCTATTGAGTCTGAGCATCAAAATATTGCATTGGATTTTCCAGCTGTCAATTAAAACAGCTGTTTCGGCTTTTCAAAGAGAAGATCGTCTTCTACCTTATAAAACAGAGGTTGTTTATCTGACTTGTGGTCAACCCTGAACTCTCAACAAGTTTTTATTAAATTGTTTTAGTTATCAGGAGAACCAGTTATTATCAGACACATAATGAAAATGACTTTTTGCACTTTGCTAAAATGCAATAGATATATCACAATGTAGGATATTTTTACTTAATATAAGGCACCTGACCTCAGAAATAATAATGAAATAAATGCGAAATGCTATTTAAAACTGTATTTCTGTTTTAAATTGGCCTCACTGATATAAGGGGTTTTATGTCTTACCTGATTAAAAATAATGAACTATAGATTGTATATTATAATAAAGTACACAAAGATACAAAAGTGTTACAAGCTGTTCTAAATGACTGCAGCTAAGTGATATACTTGCTAACTAGAAAAGCAAGTATGTAATTCAGTTTAAAATCTTTCAGTTTACATTACAGTTTTAACGGTTTATATTATGTTTCACAGGGTTGCATCTAAAGCTTGTGTTAACCTTCATTCAAAGATAAAGGTAGTGTCAAGGGCTTCATTTAAATAAAGCTATTACAGATTAAAAAAAAACAAAGGCAAAAGGCACTGGACTCATCACTACTGTATGAACAAAACTGTTCTGAACATACTTCAAAATGAGCAGCGACACACTTGATACTTTAGGAGAGCGGCTAAAATACTTTCTGTTCTCCCTCTAATTGTCCACTATTGATAAAAACAGGAGATCTGCACAGGCCAGATCAACGCCTGGTTAGTCTATCATTTCCCATTCTGCCCTGTAGGTTGCCCCCAGGCCCTTCTCAAATCAACGCCATCCCTTTCTTTATCATTCCCCCTTCTGCTTGGCTCCCAACTCCCTCGCCTACCTCCTCAGACCTTCCCTTCACTTCTGATTTATCTTGTAATATCGGCTCTCTAATTAACATTCGAACTGTAAGTCTCATGTGTCTTGTTTTGGATGGATTTTAGCATACTAGCCTCACAACCTCCCAATCCCTCTCCCGGAGTCGGTTCGATAGCGGGGGCTTGCTCGCAGCAATTGCTGAAGAACTAAAAGGGAAACTGTACTGCCTATTTTTTCCCCTTCAAAGTTGGTTGAACCATCAACTTTAAACCATTTGAAATATGCTAAGTGACAATATAAAGACATCAAGAAACCTTAGAAATTAACTCAATATGTATCTTTATTTTCCTTTTCTTTTTTAGCATTTGAAATATCAATAAGCTTAATGGTAAATCATGTGTTTTCAGAACTTGTTTGCACAACACTCACAGCTCATTGTTTGTCAAACCCTCTTTTTTTGTACTATTTCCAGATGAAAAAGGTGTGCTTTTTCACAGAAGTAAAAATAAGTGTACTATGTACAAATATATGTTGGTCAGCTCACAAAAAAAACATTCTATACTAGTGTATTGTCAGTAAACCAGCAGCTAAAGAATACTTCCACAGATACGGGAATAACATTTGTGTTTAATGTGTTGTGTAATGTATCATACATTGGGGAACCGCAGGAGCTGCAACACGTGGAAGATGCTCTGATGAATACATTTCTGCTGATGCTGAGGAGGAACAGATGGTTGTAGCCAGCTGTTTCAAACTGGCACACATGGAGACGGTAAAAGACTCTCACACACACACACACACACACACACACACACACACACACACACACACACACACACCAACACACATCTGGGCCTTCAGCTCACCAAGCTACCAGCTGTACCCAGATCAGGGTTACTCAACTTCCCCAAGGACATCAGGGTAAGTATCTTTAGCCACCCACTAGTAATTTGTGTTGATTTGAAAAGCATTATCAACACTTCCTCACTAGAAACAACTTTTTTATAATTCACTGGTAACACATTTAGGTAACTAGATGGGTGTTTAGAAAATGTCTCAGTAACCCATTAATCAAACATCTAACCAGATTTAAGCAAATGTATTCATGAAACTATTTAACTAAGTTAACTTAAATGGAAAAAGGACTTCCCCCAATTTATTCCCACCAAAAAGAGGATTGAGCGACAGTGGTAAAAGCCATGAGAATAAACATAAAACCCCAGAGTTCTGATTTTATCAAGCTACTTTTTATAAACCCTAAACAATATAAAATCAACAGCAACATATTTTGTCAACACAGCCAAATTAAAGTTATGATTTCTGTTCCTATAAATCATAAATGGCAGAAGAAATCCTCTAAAACCTTCCTGGATCCAAATGGAATTTAATGACACTGTTTTTCTTGAAGATTTTAAAGAAATTACAGACAGACACATCACATAAGCTCCTTGGTGGAGGTATAAACTGCAGTAAATCGTAGCCATAAGAAGGAATTGAATCCACAAAACAAAAGAATAAACTGCACAAACACATGCCAAACTAACATCTCAACCCAGCTCAGATATGTAATTAACCACATAAAGCGTATTATATAAAGAAAGACAAAAACCTGTTACATAAGTTGTTGGATTTTAGCGGCTCACGACATGTACTCTTACTCTCACCAGCGCCTGAATTGGCGAGCTAACTGGCTAAAGTGTTGCCCTGGATGAAGCCGCTCTGCTAAACACATGATGATAATTATCCAGCAAGCAGCCTCATGCCAGGTCCCATAATAGGTCTCGCCTCAGTGCTGGGTCCTTCGAGACATTTTCACACCCACACATTGCTAATTTCTCAATTTGTCCTGCACGGTCCCTCTCTCATTTTCCTCCACTTAACCTTTTCCGTCCGCTAATGTACACCTTCTCTGCCTCTTTGTCAAATCTGGGCCAAAGTGATGCTTCCTAATGACTCACTTACCATCCCATCCATAGATTCAAATGAACAAACAGCTCCAGCGTCATCTGGGAATTTCATTAATATAACCATGTGCTTAAGGAATTGACACAGCATATAAATACGCTTTGTTCCAATGGCAAGCGAGGCTTGTGAGGTATTCAGAAGATTTTGCTTGTGCTTAGAGGTCTCATCCTGTGCCTCTGGCAAAGCAGACACTTTGTTCAGCGTCGGACCACTTTGCGGAGCCCTGCTAGTGTCTGGGGAGACCCTCTCCATCGCAATTGCCGAAAGAAAACCAAAGCTTGCCGTTGTTTCCCCCCGCACTTGTTTGCGGGCACATGGAGGGTGTTTATCTAGAAAAGAATGACTTGTTTTATTCATGTTGGGGATGGAAAACACCCAGTCCTCCTGAGAAAAGTGGTTGATGGGTATTAGCGAAAGAAGGATGTTGTTTTTTCCTTCATTGTGGTGAGGAAGTGTTTGTGCATGCAGGTGCCTTTTAGCACTCGTTGTACGCTTGAACCCTGAAGTGTTGTTTGCCAGAGGGCACTCTTTTCCCTGGTAAGATTTTGTATAAACATTAAAACTAATGAACTTTTGTCCATCTTCTAAAACGTGGCATTTCATCAAAAACCAAAGACCAATATATATATATATATATATATATATATATATATATATATATATATATATATATATATATATATATATAAATTACATTTAAGATATTTCTTGCTGGGAAATGTTTTTTATAATACATGTACTGAAGATTTAAACGTTTGCTTGGATGTTAATTAAAGTATCTTTAGTTCAATAATGCCAGTCAGTTCTGTCAAACAAATTCTGTGATCATCGTGTCTGTGTTCTACAATTTGGAAGTCTTAGAACTTCCCTGGGAATGTTGATGATAGGAAAAGGATTCAAGAGTTTTTATTGTTATTTTATCCACTGTCGTGTTCTTACAAAAAACTACAATTATGGTGGTGTTATGATCACAGCCCTACTTTATTTAGAATGATCTATAAATCAAAATAAATCAAAAGATTAGTAACTTCCTCAAACTGCTTGACAAAATTGTTTAAAAATGAGCATGTAAACTGCTGACCTCTCAATGAAGCTTTTAGGAGGGAGGGCAACTCGACCGTGCCCAGGTAAAGGTGGCACAAGGGGAAGAAGACCCCCATGAAAATGCAAAGATTTTGATGAAATTTAAACCATATGTTCTACACAATGCATTAAATATATAAAAAAATATATGTTTCCAGAATTCACAGCATGTGTTTAAGCTAAGTTATGTTTATTTATATATATATATTATATATTTTATATTTTAAAATTCTTAATTTATCCTTTTTTTATTGATATAAACTTTTAATAAAAAAGATTTAATCACAAATGTTTTTCTAGCTTCTGTCTAGCTTGTATACGTTTTGGATTTCCTATTGTAAATAAATTGCCTATAGAAAGGAGTTTTTTCTGGGAGCAGCAAGCTCCGCTCATTGTAGTCCTCTTAGTGTGAGAGGTATTTAATTAGTGCCAATTAAAATATTAATCATCTTACTGTTAATTAAGCTGGTTAAGTGCTAGTTGCGGTTTTATTAGTGTCGCCATTTGGTGGTCTAAGTGACAACCCTAATGGGGCCACTCCGAGGGAAAGACGGTAATTGGGTTTGGCAATTCCATTTCCACCACCGACCATCCTCTCACCCACCCGCTAGCCCATCAATAATTTATCTAATTACTGATATTGTGGCATGAGTCACTCTCAATTGAGGGGACAAACATGATTATTTAATAATAATAATGCTCCCAAACATATGCAAGGTCTCCTGGTCCGCCTCACTTCCCTCAATTTTTAATGACTTGTTAACACAATGGGCCTCAAACAACACAACAAAAGAAGTCCATCAGTGACCTTTTCCAGTTAAATACCAAGAGGAAAATTACAATATTTCCAGTTGCAAAATCTGTTTGCAGTGTGTGTGTGTGTTTTATTGATGAGCAGCAGCTGAAAGTGGAAAGCTCTGCTAACCTTTGATGAGAGTTCCTGAGATTCTGAATTGGAGACGAAGTATAGCATCTGCATGCTGCACACCTGCAATAACGACGGCAATAATAACCACAGACAACATGGCAGACATAAAAATAGTGTGTGATGTGGCGATACGAGCGCACGTATGATTGTGGTTCTCGCGGATTACGTGGAGCCCGTAAAACACACAGAACCTGCAGGTGAATGAAGTCCCACGGGGGTAATATTCACCCTTGCGCAATAATTCTGCCTCTGTCAAAAAACTCCCAGCCGCCTGCCTGTGAGCAGAGAAACTGGCGCAAATGTTTCTTTGAATCTCCTCCAACTCTTCTCTTTCTCTCTGAGACAAAAACTGGAGAACTTGAAACTGCACTTTCGGCAGTCAGCCGAAGGAGGAAGTAGTCATTCATGCACTGTGTGTCAACCAGAAGTTGACTTGGAGAATGAGCACGGAAGCAAAGCGATGTCTATTTCCGACTCGGATCACTGGGGATGGTCAGGGAGGAGAGAGCAGACTAACCACAGAGGGACATGCTGCCTTTTTTTTTTTTTTTTTTGTGAGCTCCAGGGCTGTGAGGAGCAGTGATCGGAAGGATGGAACTGTTGAGTGTGTGCCACTTTGTGTGTGTTTTTCACAAGTCTCCTGTGCACCCAAATGCAATGAATACTACTCATTAGCCCCGTGTTAGCCTTGCTAGATGTAATGCCCTGAAGCAATAAGGTCATACACAAGGTCAGGACTTGACTACATGGTAATGCACTTGCTGGCGTCAAGAGTGTAAGCAAGACACAAAATCCTCTATCCATTTTCATTACCGTTTCTCTACTGTATGGTTGAGAAATATGCCAGGAGGTTGGTTATAAAACACCTGGTGCTAGTTAATTTAACAATTACAGTTATATTGTGAGTTCGGAATAAATGCTGGTAAGTTTGCAAGCTGGTTTATAAGTACTTAGATTTACTCTTCACGGTCCCGTTATTGCCACTGCAGCAATAATCTTCATCTTGCTTTTTTTGTTTTCTATTAACCGCCTCTGTCTTTTGTCTTTCAGTTGTTCGTTGCTCGAGGCAAGGCTCGTCAACGTCGATTCCCGCTGTATTCCACGCTCCGATTTTACAGCAATTTGGTTGTCACATATTAGATCTTCCCTTAAATGATGACACACTCGTGTTCAACAGTTTTGTATTCGCGGGTTAGAATTTATGATAATGATATTCTGGATTTTGAATTCCTCAGCGAGTCTTCCAGGATGACCGTCGTAAAAATTAGTTGTTGTTATTCCTGCTCCAGTGGGGATGAGGTGTAATGTTTGCGGTGACCCTTGACCCTGCTCTCAATAACATTACCCAGCATCCAGCATTTCTTATACGAGAGAAATATTTATTGTATTGACTTATACATTCCGATGCCATACATTATGAAATCTACTTATTCCCAACAGTGCAAGCAGTTTCGGCTTCTCCCTGGAAGAGAATATATTATATTATATTTAGGAATATAGTGTAATTTTTATGGTTAACAAAAGTAAATTATGATTTACAATTGATTTTTTTTTCTTCATAGCACAGGTTCAAATCCAGAAATGTAATTTACTACGAAGCTAAACATTAAGGTTGATGTGTCATGAACTGTCATGCAAATGTATGAGCTAAACTAAGAAACTTAAAAAAAAAACAGTAAATATTATTTTGGTTCCTCCTTAGAATGTGTGTTTAAAATTTTGGCCACTGCACTGATTACGTTTGTTTTAAAGCAAAGATAAGATGTGGTTGCTAATGACTACCATTTTATTTTTTGGTCTTCAGAAATCTATCAGTTATTAGTTTCAGGCTAATTCATTGACAAGCTAAGCTCGGATGAATTTGAGGACATGTAGCTGCAGGTATGGATCTTGTTTTTTTCAGTGTCGATGTCATCGCGTGTACATGTGGAATTAGGTCAAAATTGTTTTTAAAAAAGAAAAGCATCACAATCTTGTACAATGATGACAAAACAACATTGAGCAATGACAAAAACAATTTTGATTGGTATTCTTGCCCAAAAAAATTGAATATTCTTTTTTCGTTTTGGCCCACATGCGTCCTCCTGTAGATGCATGTGTGGTATTTGTAGGGTTGTCAGTTTTGGCATAAATTTCCACTCTGTGTGTGTGTGTCGACTGTGTGTGTGTGTGTACTTGAGCTTGAACCCAAAGCCCTATAACTCTGACTGCTGGCAAAACAGACCCGGTTCTCTACCTGAAATTAGTCTCTGTGGGAAGACGGGAGGCTCCACTAAGGCCTTCTCTTTTAGCCGGTCAGCCCGGCCCACAGCTGCCCGGGCACTGTCACACTGAGACGCGCACATCACTGAAAGACGACATTAATTGCCTCGGCGCTGTGGCAGGACGCTCGCTAGCCGTGCTCAGGTGCACCTTTGCTGCTGCCTTGCAAATGAGATGCAGAGTGTTGCAGCCAGAACCTCCTTTCATGGGATAATTGACCCTGGGGATCCGCCTTGCAGTCCACCCACCCTCCTTCTCTCCTTGCTTACCTCCTCCTTCTCTCTTTCCAGCCAGACAGCACGAGACACCTTCTGATTGGTTGCCTGTCAGCAGGATGTTGTTGGCTTTTTGACCCGGCAGCTCCTTCTTCTCTCTTCCTGTCTGCAGCTCCTTCACAAGGGCATTCATGTGGTGAATTGAGATTGAGAGGACCGATTCTGCCCAAATCATTATTGAAGCCTAAGTAGGTGGTGCGCCAACCCCCCCCTGGAAGTGCCCCACCCAACTACCCACAACTGAGGCTTGGTCATGTTGTTTTTGTTGTCGCTGGTCCAAGCTTTAATGAGGGGATGCTCCTTGTATGCTACTGGGTTGCCGGCCGGGATACAGCAGGCGGTACTGTTTATTTACAGCTGAAGGTGCGCCTGCTCAACCTTAATCGACCCATGTATTGCTCCACCTGAAAAAAACAAAGACCCACATGTTTCCCTAATACTGAAACATTTTGTTCTATCCTCTCCATATGCTTCTGTTACTTTCTCCATCAATTTGTTGTTTGAAAATCAATCTTTTTAACTTTGAGATATCCCTCATGTAGCAAACATACTTGAGGGTTTAAAACCATTTTGTTATATTCAATATTTCTTATATTGAGAATAAATTAATTAGAATCAAAATCAGAAACTCTTATTGTCTGTACTGTAAACGCATTTAATCAGCGAAACTCTAAGGATTAATACAAGAAAGTGTCCTTTATAACTAGGAATGGGAGGACATTAATACATTTCTTTCAACTATGTAAATATATTTGTTTTTTACTCTCTCTTTCCACCTCCTACCTCTCTTTTTATTTCCCAAAACTCTTTTTTTGGTCTCAAAAATACTACTTCAACTGTATTCTTTTATTCTTTCTGATATATGTTTGCACTTCCGCCAAATAACATTAATAAAGTCTCGCCAACGATTTCTATGAATCCGTTGTCCGAGGTAGAAGGATGGTCAAGGTGACCCGAAGGCCCGAAAACAAATGTGTTTGAGGTATCCCTTGTGTTGTCCCTGGGTCAGGATTAACGACCTCCCTGGCGTCCGTAAATACATATCCAGTGTTGGAGGCCGTTCACCTTGACCTAGAGACAACACAAGGGATACCTCAAACACATTTTTAGGCCTTCTGGTCACCTTGTCTCAGAGACAACACAAGGGTTAACATGTGTCCAGCAACAAAGTGCAGATTTGCATTAAAAATGTGATAACATACCTATTTTCTTATACAGTTTTTCCTTCAAAAATCATAAATAAATAGAAGAATCCACACAATTTAACCAATAATATTGTGTTAAATGCTTATATCAGAGTAAATATTTCTGTGTAAATGTTAACCATTTTCTCAATTATACAAATAAAATATGTGAGCTATGATGTCATCAGCAGCATATTTTAAAAGCAAAGCAGTTTCTTAACCAACACCAGTTTCTGTTTACAATTGAGTTTCCATTATGCTCTCACTCCTCTGGGAAATGTGTTCAGTAAATGATTTCAGAAATATTGTCGTTGTTGGTGTTTTTAAGCGAAATATAATTGTTTTTTTCTCCCTATACTTGTGTAAATTTCCTTCTGACCCTCGGGTTTCATTTTAGAGTCCTAAAGCCAGAAACGAAAGACTTATTTTCACTGAGACATTTTTCATTTATCAAATAGGAGATTACTTAATAAATTGATTAACCAAGTTGCGTTTCATCTCCATGAAGATTTCTTTTCAAAGTTTATTTTCGATCTTCAAAAAAAGGGTTGCAGTCCATCCACCTTTCCAGTGTTTCCTTCCGTCCATCGTCTGGTAAAGCTGAACATTGTTACAACTTTTCTTCATCGTAATTCATGAGTATCTTGATTTCAATCCAGTTTCTCTCATTGTTTATCATACTGTGCAGATGTGGTTAAACTTGTGTTATTGTCTCCCTCATGGGCTCAAAAACAACACGATTGATGTCAAATCCCCCAACTGTCAAAGCCTATAAGAGCTGAGCTGGAATGTTTATTACGAAAGAAAGTAAGCAGCCCACCTGCACCCGAGCAACATCTTGCTCAAAGGCGATTGGTCTGCGAAAGAACATCCTGAATGCTTTTAAGACCAAAATCCTCCCCCTTGCCACTAGATTGTTTATTCACATGCAGAACCTGTTTATTGAGATTAGAGCACAGTAAAAACAGTTGGGACACGCTTTGGAAAGACATTTGCACAAAGCTAGTGGCAGAATCTGCAGCTGCCCTGAGCGTAATATGCAAGGTGTGGCATAGAATGACACCGTTAATCTTGAAGGATTACTTTCTCATGGAGCAATTTGTCACAGGAAGTCTATAGCGTTTGCTTCTGCACACTGCGTAGATCCCCTCTGCGTTCCCTGGCCTTGCCGATTTTCTTGTGTGCACTTGCGGGTGTGTGGGTGTTCAAATGTTGAATTACTGATCTGGCGTAATTGAATAGTGAGCCATCTGCTTGGATGTTTATCTTTTTTGACTCCAGTGCAGATGTTTGTTTTCTTCTGTCTGATTTCATCGTAATATGTGTGTTTTTTTCTTTTCTTTTAAAAAAAAAATATCATCACAAGCCGTTAACTGGCTGGAAGCCCCTACTTTGGCGAAGAGGCCAGCCGTGGCAGAAGAAGGGGTTGCGCTTAGTGCGTTTCATGCTTAATTCTGTGTCAATTAGTTGACTGCTACCTTCCCTCCAGCAAAAGAGCGCGGAGAGAAACACAAGCCCACAGAAATTCTCTGGCTCTGACAGGCGCAGTGTTCAATCATTTATCCCACGGCCCGGGGCCACAGAGCCCTGTCAACAAACATTCCATTGAAATCATATCAAGCCTCCTCTGTTCCCTGATTTTTGTACTCTGCCTCTCACTCTTCCCTTTTGCCTCTTGATCTCGTTGCTGCTCTTAACCCTCTGCTTCCGCTCTCAATGTGCTTTTGCCACATTGGCTTTTTTTTATCCACTCTTACCCTTCGCCCCAATGGAGGCTTTCTGTCTTTTTTTTTTTCAGTTATGGAAACTCCTGTTTGTTGTCAGTGATGGCTGGTAAATACACTTGGTGGGAGTTAACAAAACAACAAATCAAACAGAGCATTAGCATCTGTTGTTTGTGCTTTACTCTGGAGGTAAGATTACCTCGGCAAATAAGCAGTAGTCGAACACAGTAGTATGAAGTCGCCCTGGGAAAATCGGTGGAGAATATCGGCTGATAAATCAATTTATTACTAATTGAGAGTTCCATAGAATATTTTTTTTCCCCTTGAAACACTTACACATTGCTTAAAAATCTACTTCACAACTTGGTACCAGCCAATTAAATAAATGTATTAACATTTTAGTCACCTGTGGAACACACATCATCCTGTCATTTGTCGCATGTTCGCAACCTACCCCATATATCAGTGCTGTTCAGACATGAGAACAAATGTGTTTGTGGTATCCCTTGTGTTGTCTCTGGGTCAAGCTATTTTGACTGGCCATTAAAAATATTGTTGCGGCGGTCTGCAAAACTTTTGTATTGTAAAGAGTCTCTTTTACCATAAGCTAAGCAAAGAGTAATGGATCATAATTGTATTATGGAACAGGACTAAAAGTGTGCCTGGTCATATTGTCTTCCGAATAAAAGTCATTGAAATACTTTCACATTTCTTAAATCAAAAACCAAAGATTACATATCCTCCTGAAAATGTCCTTGTAATATCCAAAACTTCAATACCTTTTTTTCGGCTAAATTTGATGAAGTGAAAAAGAGCCAGGGGGACACAGCAGTAACATCATACCAAGGATTATCTCGTTCAGATATTCAAAATAAAATATATTTTGTATCTTTAATCTGTTAAGCACAAAATTAAGGAACAATTATACAGTTTATAACAGGGATTTCAGGCACAATTCAATCTGCTCAAGGGCCACAAATCCAGAATGTGCCTTAATTAGAGTTGTTGCGTATATTGGAGTTTATCTAATTCGCTTAAGTTTACAAGCTTTTAATCTTTTATTTTCCTCATGCCGAAATATTTGTTTCCATCTTGGCATGGGGTCCGCTCACAGTGAGATATCAAGAAGCGCCGAGATCACAGACAACAAGGGTTCACCTTGAATTAAGTTCAGAGGATTATTAGTATCCGACAACACAACTCTCTTGTATTTATGACACCGCTGACCTACATCATTACAGCCCACTTTTAAACCTCAACACGTGTGCTTGCAAATTATGTTTTGACATAACTTGAAGATGAAAGGAATCTTTCATCCCAGCATGTGGCAGTTGGAGTATCTAACATCTATCAAATATTGAAATTGACTGGCGGTATCATGAACGGAGACGTTTGAATGATGAGTTACTGATAAAATACTGTCCCCTCATTGCACTGGGGGCTGGGTAAAGGGACATTTTTTTTATATATTTGGGGTTGCGGACAAACATTTAGATTCTTTTTTTTAATTTTAAAACGAAAGAAAGCAAAGGTAGGATTTTCCTCTTTACGCATCAGATCAGTTTTCTTTAAAAAGACGCTGATGCAGAGTATTTTGTCGCTAAGGTGGACATGGGCCAAATCTATGTTGTTTTTTTGTACTTGGCTTCCTCTGCTTCAGGCTACAAACATTGATCTAAAAGATGGAGAAAGATTTAAAAACAAAAACAAATCACCCCTGTAGCACTTTCCATTTTCACCTGGGTATCTGGGTGCCGGGTGGTAATACATGAATGTACTGGGTTAATTATTAACGACAGCCGTAATGAAGACAGATACGATCGTCCAAAGGCGCCGCTGTTTCATTGCGCTGATCTTAACCAGCTTGTTGTTGTGATTACTGTTGCCTTGCTGGTGTTCGTAAACTACACACATCTCTTGATCTGCTCGTAGTCTGTCAGCAAATGTACCCGCTTTTTTTTTTTCCTGCAAGTAAATTGAAAGATACAGTTCTGTAAATAATAAAAGAAACAAACAGGGTAGAAGGGAAAAAATACTTCATCAAAAATAAAGCCTCAAACTAATATAGAAAATGAGGTGGGATTGTACGACAACTCTAATCAAACAGATCAAAGAGATTTCTTCATTCTAAATTCAGATTTTCGGGCCTTTGAACAATCATGTGTGGGAGCACTTTCTTACTCAGCACATTGAACACAGAATGCATTATGCAAGCCGTGCAAATTAAAAGTTTTCATTTCTTAAACACCTAAATTAAAAAGAATTTTGTATTGTGAAAAAAAAAAACGGATCTCATTCTACAGTTTAAATGTATCAACGTAGCGTGATGGCACTAGGAACAGTGCTCCGTGCTGAGAATTTTGCATTGTCTTAGTTACGTCCAAATCAGCTGTGATCCTGTGGTTTAGCTCTAGTTGTTTGGATGTTTGGTCCAACTACTGTCTTAGTTCTCAAGCTTGGACTTTTAACCACTTTTTTTTCTTCACAGGCTCGACTGTCAATGGTCTTAGTTTAGGCCTGTACTAGTGCCAAAAATGTGGCCCTTAAATGGCTACTAATGTGGAAACCTAACTCTCCTTACTTACTCAGATGTTTCAAATGTTGAAGTCTTCCTCTCAAAGATCCCACATCATGACTTTGCTCCATTTTAAAGTTATTACTTTATAAAGTTCTTCCATGTCTGAGGTCTCGGCGAACAAGAGGTTATGAGAGCAGAGTCCACAATGACGTCATAATGGTTTTTACTTCTCCTCTAGCCAACTGTAATCACTCCCGCTTTGTTTATAGAACATGTTTCTTGGAGTTGGAGACTTCTGGGATCGATGGCATGTGGTGACAAACCTTGATGCTTGACCAATCGCAGCAGAGTGGGTGTGATTGTCAACAAGATTTCATCTCCACAAAAGTGTTTTCAGTGGACGCATAAAGCACATTTTCTAATGTAAATATATATTTTTTAAAGAATTTTGTTCAAATAGACACATACTGATGAGTACAATGGAGGTCCAAGATCAATTGAAGATACACATAAGTTGCCCTTTAAGAAAGCAGTATTGAGTCACTCCACAGGATATGTAGTGCCTCTCAGTAGATGTTCAGGCTGTCAACATAAGCCAATATATACTATAAAACTCTGTTGATGGTCTACAACCTAAG
Source organism: Callionymus lyra (assembly GCF_982586985.1). Taxonomy (NCBI): domain Eukaryota; kingdom Metazoa; phylum Chordata; class Actinopteri; order Syngnathiformes; family Callionymidae; genus Callionymus; species Callionymus lyra. The sequence goes on from NC_141830.1 coordinate 17,002,378, forward strand.
TTATGGTAACATTTATTGAATGTTTATTGGCTCCTGTTTCTTGAAAATTATTGGTCTTGCCTTGGTCTATCTCGGTCTGGGTCTTGTCTTTGTCAAACTAGCAGGACCAGAGAGTATCAAGACTACTACAGACCATGTAAACAGCAAAATTATTTTATATAGAGACCAATACAAAAACCTAGAAAAAAGACAAAATTATTCTAGACCGCTATGACACCCTGTTAACTAGACCAGGCCATAGACCATTGATACCAAGACAACACCAAGTCAAGATGACATCTTTCCTGATACAGTCCAAGACTGAAACTAATTCAAAAACAAAGTGCTTTGAGAGCATTATATCATCCAAGGCCATGCGAGAAAAGAGATTAACGAACACCAAGAAAGAACTGATCCCTTCGACACCACAGGCATGGGACACCAGGACGAGGCCGAGGTCATGTTTATAAGACAGGTCTTAGTCCAGAAACCTCATCACTAATGTCTGCGGACACCTGGTATTAACATTAATGAACAGTAATGATGAAACTCAACCTATTTTTTAATTACAGCAGAAGGATGAATAAATATCCATTTCAAACTAGCCTGTTTACGTCTTTCTTCTCGCTCGGAACGGCTCAGATCCCTGGAGTGGAGTTGGATAACCAGGAGAGTTGCAAGCTTCCTGTGAGCGATGGACTTGTAGCAAAGGTTGATATCATCACCATCATTGTTTATGATGTACACACTCTTTTTTACCCACGCCTCCGAAAAACCCCTCCTCTGGCTATTTTACCTCCCGAAGCAGAGTGCCTCTGACTTGACAGGCAGAAGACAACAACAGAGCCCTTGTACGAGTCCCTGGACAAAGCCAAATTAATATTTAAAGATCATTACTTATGCCCTGAAGTAAAACACAGAGACTAGGTAATTAATTGATTGAGCCGGGTGGTCCGCTGAGAGATTAGACCGGATGAGTGTTGTTTATCTCTGTTGTTATTGAAGTGTGTGTGATTGCTCTGAGCAAATTATTGTCTATTGAATGTAAAGACGGGGCTGCATGTTTGACCTGTAAGGCATTCGCAGTGAGTTCATACTCGTGAAGTGATACAGTCGCGGGAGGATTGATCGTCCCGCGGGTTTTACCCCACATACGTGGCACCAGCACGTATGTTGTGCAAATGTTCACACAACTCCGAGGCGTTTTTGGATTCTCGCAGCAGATGCACTTGGCAGGACGAAAAGTTGCGTTCTACATCGTTTGGCTCCGTCCCAGTATCAATTGTCGGATCTGAATGTGTGTCAACAGAGTGCTAATTGTTGTTCGGTGTTATGATTTATCGCGGGAGAAGCCCGGCGAGAGAGGAGGATGGTTTCACATTTGGCACGCGCCACCTTCTGTCACCCAGCTGGAAGTCAAAGTTCACTTCCCCAGTTAAAAGGCCTGAATCCAGTCATTCATTGATCAACTACACTGGATAAAACTGGCCCAAATGTGATGGTTGCTGAGTAAAATCTGTGTCTCAATAGTACATTATATCAATATTTTTAATTTTGTGCAAACAAACTGGCTTCGTAGTACAGATGAGCAGATGTAAACGATTAAGTTAAACCACTGTAACAACCTGTTATTTTTCAAGTGAGATAATAGGAAACAGTTCATCAATATTAAACAGATACATGAATCCAGGGGTGTATATTTATTTCAATGTATTTCTATAACCAGGTTAATACATCTTTTAACATCTATTTGTTCATTTATGTCAATATACAGTATATCGTTGAATATTATAAAATCGAACACTTTGAATCATTTGATTTTGTGTACACGATCAATCTTACAATTATAAACCTTCATCAAATAAATATCAACTGTAAACAAACTATTTTTAACTATAATCAAACAAGATATTTTTAGAATACATTTTAATTCCTAATAAAATGTTATACAGTTTTTTTTTTGTTTTTTGTACGTTGAAATGCTACAGTGACAGATTAAAAATATCGACCAAAACTAAACAAAATTCTAAATCCCATAGATTTATTCTCAACAAAAATTAAAATATTATTAAAACTTAATATAAATGATCATAAAATAAATGACAAAAGGGAAAAAAAAACCTTGGTCATGTTTGAGGTTGATGCTACTGATAGAACCGCAAGGCATGATGGGAGCTGGATATTTTTACTTCTATACTTTTTGGGGATTTGTATAAGCATTTATTCAACGTGTCATAACATAATGACCAGTGACTTGTGAAGATACCTGCATCTTTCTCTGACTATATAGATGTTTTATTTTTAAATGTGTAAAATATATGGATAATATTAATAGTTGAATTTGAACTTTAACTCACTGGTTTTAATTATAATAAGTCTATTATTACTAAACTGCTTTTTTTTTTTATTAAGAACCAATATGCAATATATTTGAATAAAAGTAGATTCTATCAATAATTTACATCACCAACTTAGCTGACTGACCTTCTAGTTCTATATTCATCTATTTACAAGGTCTGCTTTTAATTATACAACATATGGCTTTGTGCGTATTTTTCGAAAAAATAAACAATCAAAATATATATTCCTAATAGAGGCTGCTTAGTTAAATGTTTTAAATATTATTTCATCTCATTGTTGGAAGTTTGTTTTGAAATCAAGAGCCTTCGGTTAATGATATTCATGCTGACATATTGGAATTTGCCTCATCTTTGGCAACTTTCCATAGGAAGTGTTCAACATTCCTAAATCCTGCATACATGATCAGGATTTGCATAGAGCTTCTAGTCAGGACACCCGGTGTCTTTTGTGTATGTGTTTTTGACCGCCTTTTTTTCTGGCTCTTACGGGCGACGTCACGAAGAGCATATTGAAGAAACTTTTCAGTGTCGCCCCAAATGTCCTTGGCAAAGAACACATGAAAAGGTGGCTTTTCCCTTTTTTCTCTGTCTTGAGAGCATCTTGTGAAAGGAGGATTGGAGAATCACCAGTTGTTTTTTTTTTCTCAAGGTTTTAGGAGATGCCTGTCATGAATGTGCATGGCAGTGTGTTCGGCTGCCAGCTGGCAGAGGAAGCCAAACACGTCCCAGAGATGAGCGAAGGGCCAGCTGGATACCCGCCGAGAGCTTTAACACACTCCTCGCCAGTGCTGCAAACTCCATCAGCCCGCCCTGTTAACTGACACAACACAACACTAATTGTGCATTAATCAGTGGGTTTAGTTATCTGATCCCAAGAGCCCGGTCCACAAATCTTAAAAAAAAAAAAAAAAAAAAAATTATTTTTGTCTTCCACCCTTGTGTCCTGATTTTGGCTCACTGTCCCCCTGTAAGATATGATTGTTGAATATTTTAGTGCTTTATCAACATCTATAATGCTGAAACATAAACATAATAAATAAATTAAAAACATTGTCATGAATAAACCAAATCTCCTCCAATAGAAATGTAATTATATTTGTTTTTAATTAAAATGTCTCTTACAACTGCTTACAAGTTACATTTTGAAATTAAATGTCAAGATTTTGGTTGAATATTTCACAATTTCTCAATTAATTAAATGTCTGTTTTGGTCCTGGTGAGCACAGAAAACATTATTTCAATAATAATAATAATGATAATAGTCATTGTAATATGAAAACTAATACATTAATCAAATCAAGTGTCCCATGTCTCTCTTACCTGGATAGGCTTCACTAGGGCAGAAGCAAAACAAATTAAATAAATAATAATAATTACTTTTATTTTGTCTGTTTTCAGGTGCGATGTTAGATTTAAAGTATGTTGTTGTTAAGTGTATTATCTTATTAAGTCACCTTGAAAGTACATCCGTGCTGAATTTTACACAATATTATTTAATATCAGTGAGTGAGTTTTGATTTTTTGAAAATTTTCTTGAAAATTTTGAATTATTGAAAACTGAAAAAGAAATGTTTTCATCACTACAAACAACTTTACCGAAGTTAATTTCACGGATTGTCCTTCTTTAGGGGAAATGGTGGGCATTTAAATGTCCTAAGGAGTCAAAGCTTATACTCAGTGTGTTGTTGAGGGCCCTCAAGCCAGATAAACGATTATTATAATAGCAGAACATTAAGGCCAAACGTTGTGATTCAGGATTTTAATTTATATATTTGATTAAAATATAAGTGAAAATGTAGAAACAACATGATGAATGACAAAATTCACTTTTTTAATTTGTCCAAAAAATGTTTACATGTTCAGTTTTAGAGTTTTACCATGACCTCCTGATGGCCACATCAAAGGGTTCAGAGGGCCACATATCCCCTTGATGTCTATTATGGAAGATATGTTTATGGATAGTCCAACACTAAATGGCTTCTTTGGAAATAGATTAGAACCTGTCACTGCAGATTGTACCTTCCTTATAAATAATCTTACCTGCACTACTAATAGATTGATAAGTGTAAAAGGCTTTAATAAAGAATCAACTAATCAGAATTTATTTTTTTGCTTGTTTTTTTTAATTATTTTTCAAAGGTAAAACATTAAAAAATCATCTCTAAAAACCCTAAAATTAAATGTTTCTAATGAACCACCGACTAAGAGGTGCAAAAAAAACAATTCATAAAACTAAACACACAGTTGCTGAAACAAATTACAAATTCACAAAACACAAACACAAATTTGAAATTTACGAAAAACCCTGTGTGATACAATTGAATACATTACATATTACAGATTTAAATGTAATAATAATGCTTATTTTATCGTATGGTTCAGTCCATTTAGAAAAAAACCTGAGTCAGCTATAAATAAATGATTTAATGGATCTATGAGAAAGAACATCTTCCGTCACTGTTACCTTTTACTTTGTTCGTTATTTTCTGCTTCAGGCGTTAATCAGTCATCGGATCAATCATCAATCGGTGACAGGTCCTTCTCATCAGACGCCAGATTTTTACATACAGGTAGCTCAGCCTAGCATTTGGAGTCGATGGTTTAAAGTTTCAGTTCTCATGATTCCGATATGTTTGGCTTGATATTATTTATTACACGTTCACCTGTCACAGTGTGTGTGACGTACTTGGATCGACTTAAAAACACTGTGCAGCGACAAGAGAGTTGTGCGCAAAACTTGTTTTTTAAATCTCAAAGCCATGAGTCATGTTTAATTTTTTTTAAAATATTGCTTAAAAGCTGGCATACAGACATGTCCCCATTACCTGTTATGTAAAATGATACTTTTCAAAATTCATTACACCCCAGATTCCATTATGGTAAACCCGAACAAAAAAGAGATGTGTGTAGTAAGAATAGTGTTGTAGGTCTCTTTCAACATGTGATCATTTGCCCACTACACACCCTCTTTGTGACATCACAGATAACTATAACATACATAACAATTACAATAAATAATCACACATCCTATCTAAAAGACACCACAAGTAACTGTTTAGTTTGGATGGATGGATGGATGGATGGATGGATGGATGGATGGATGGATGGATGGATGGATGGATGGATGGATGGATGGATGGATGGATGGATGGATGGATGGATGGATGGATGGATGGATGGATGGATGGATGGATGGATGGATGGATGGATGGATGGATGGATGGATGGATGGATGGATACATCAATGGATGGATGGATGGATACATGGATGAATGGATGGATGAATGGATGGATACATGGATGGATACAAGGATGAATACATGGATGGATGGATGGATGGATGGATGGATGGATGGATGGATGGATGGATGGATGGATGGATGGATGGATGGATGGATGGATGGATGGATGGATGGATGGATGGATGGATGGATGGATGGATGGATGGATGGATGGATGGATGGATGGATGGATGGATGGATGGATGGATGGATGGATGGATGGATGGATGGATGGATGGATGGATGGATGGATGGATGGATGGATGGATGGATGGATGGATGGATGGATGGATGGATGGATGGATGGATGGATGGATGGATGGATGGATGGATGGATGGATGGATGGATGGATGGATGGATGGATGGATGGATACATGGATGGATACATGGATGGATACATGGATGGATACATGGATGGATACATGGATGGATACATGGATGGATAAATGGATGATTACATGGAAGGTTGGGTGTATGAATGGTGGTATGAGTGGTTGAATGGATGCAGGGATGTAGGGATGGTTGGATTGACATATAGATGGATGGATGGATAAATGGATGGATACGCAGATGGATGATTGTATTGATGGATTTAATAAATGGATGTATGAATGGATGGATGAACTACAGACAGGTATTAAATTAATTATTGAGTACTTAAAGTGAAAGTTCTATCAGAAGAGTGTTTAACAAAGTAGGATTAAAAGTCACACATATCTCTAATGTCGTTCGAGGAGGAAAAGTAAATCGACTTTACCTTAAAAATGTTAACTTTGATATCTTTATGCAGTTTCTAGAGAAGCTACAGAAGCCACCAGCACCCTATGATCATTGACCATGCTATTTTGAATAATAAAAATAGATATTTCCTCTGATCCCCTTTTCTAATGTATCTTCTTATCCTCAGCAGCACTTGAAAAATAAAGCACAAAAGTGATTATATTTAGACATACAGTGCCAAGAGTTTGTTATAGTTCATTCTTATACAAACCCGGTTCTTTTAAGACTTACCTTTGCACAATAAGAATTTTCTTGAGTGTTTCAGTGTCTATTTCTGATAATTATGTGACACTTCTTCAAATGACCTGTAGGAGAAGGTGACTTTTCGATGTGTTGTTGCAGCGGTTCAACAGGCCTGAAATTCCCTCTCAAAGATAATGCAGCCCACCAGCTCAGGGCAACTTGGTCTTCCAAGTATAAATGAATGTAAAGTAACAGGAATAAATCCTGCATTTAACCTTTGGCAGTAACAGTTTTGCCATAAGTTGCACTTTGCATTTTGCATCCTCATGGGATGTTTGGCATCACAGATGCAGCATGTCTGGCCTCCCTCCTCTGCGGGTCGAAGCCGGCTGCGGTGCTGAAACACCAAGAAGTGTGTCTGGCTTGCGTGTGCGTGCGGCGAGGGGAGTGGGAGTGTGGGTGCCTGCAGATGGTTCACAAGCCAACCTTTCAATTAGGCCCCGAGTATAAATATCCGTGGCTGATGGGAATGTGGCGGCTTCTGGCACAAAAGGCTCCGCTTGGCCCGTGTCCAAGACCCCGTCGTTCACTCACTTCTCGCAGTTATGTCGGGAGCTGCCCAAGGTTACTTTGGTGATGGTTTGATTTCTAACTCTCTTTGTCCAGCTAAACATTCCATTTTCACCATTCAATTTTTTTTTAGCTAATATTTGGGGGAAAAAAGGTGACTAATGTTGAAATTTAGTTTTCCCGTCCACCCCCTAACACATTTAAACATTACAAAAGAGAACATAAACTAAATTAAATTACAAAAAAAGTGATTTATATACCATGCTGTTTGTATGCCAGTCTTTTTTCTAATCTTATTTAGCTAATGCTGCAGGTGACTGTTCCCCAAATCACGCGGAGGGAGACCCAGCGTATACCTCGCAGATTATAAACCATGAGCTCCAGACGTTTTATCCCCTGGTCCGAATAAGGCAGCCGCCATAAGCCGTTTTAGAAATCATCCTCACCCCCAGACACCCCGTGGTAAGGCTATGAAATAACAAAGCTGGTATGTTTTTTTGGGTGGAGGATGTGTTATCAGAGTCCCCAAATTTTTCGAAGGGGCGCTCAGACTACAAATGGGATTGGATTCGGCAGCATGGTTCAGGAGTTGGAGCCGCCCGTCGAATTTGTGGCACATGTATAAATATGGAATTTGACTTGTCAAAACACAATATACTCACACCACACATATGCTGCTGCACATTTGAATCTCAACAAACTCTTTTATTGGCTTGGATTGAATAACACAGTCAATAAAACTGCTAAAGACCCTTGTGTTGTGTCTGGGTCAAGGTGACCCAAAGGCACAAAAATAAATGACTTCCACCACTACATATGTATTTATGGAAGCCAGGGAGGTCGTTCACTTTGGAGGCAACACAAGGGTATCACAAAGACGATGTGTTTTCAAGCCTTGGGGTCACCTTAACCCTGAGATAGTGCAAGCGTTAAGAAGAAGACTTACCAAAACCTCGGACTGAAAACGGTGTTACAAACTTTTTTTTAACACGGCGATCAATTCATATCAACCTAAATTTGAAAAAAAGACTATTGCGTTGCATTTCCAAAAAATGTCAATGATGAACCATAAAGAGGGAAACCAATAGATAAGGTAGTGGATCCTGAGGACCAACATCACCCTCAAACAAAAAGTAAGTCTTTACTTTTTGTTTAACCGTCCATAGCTTCCAGAAATACATATACAGTGGTGGAGGTCGTTCACTTTGACCCAGACACAACAAAAGGGATACTTCAAACACATTTGGTTTCAGGAGATATCTAATTTCTGATTTTCCTTGTTTTTTTTTAGCACTAAGAAGCTCATGATCAGGAATTACGATATCTTGATTGACAACAATCATTAAACCCCAGTGAAGCACAACAGCCAGTTTCTAGGCTTTTTTAGCAGTAAGCCAACATTTTACACCAAGAGAAGCTTAACTTTATGGAATCTTTAAGCAGTCGTAGAAAAGTGAACAGTGAATCTTGTAACTGTAGTTTCTTCTTAACTTTGTTAGTTAATAATAAAAATAGATTGCAGGACTAGTTGCATGAGCGTAACAGTGGGATGGCAAACATATTTAGCTTGTACTTTCATGATGTATTACTTTGTTTTCATTGGACAGTAATCACAGATGACGCAAAAGACATAACATCAAAAATTCATTCTTTGTTAGGAAACATATTTTATGACATGGCCCCCTCCCCCATTGAAACCTACCCAAGCCATGTCAGTGAAGCCCCTCAGTTTTCTTATGCATCCCACTGGAATTGGTAGAGATTAAAAATTAGGGGATTAGGTTCCCCTCCTCACCCTGTAATCCAACAAAACAATGCTTTCCAACGTTGCGGCGAGAGCTCGCCGGCGTGGGTAAGTCTCCTATGTCAGTTACTCCTTATGGAATGATTCTCGCGGAGAAAAAAAAACAACACTTGCTTTCTGTCCCAACCCCCTTTTCATTATGGTCCATAATGAGGCATCATGGGAGATGAGGCCTAATATCTACTAATAGGGTCAATGGCATAAACTGTTTGATAGGGGTCAACGTTGGCACAAGGACAGTACACAGTAAATGTTGGTCTCTCCTGGTGCCAGTGTTAAGAGGCATTAACTCCAAAAAGACAGAAGAGCCCGGTTCATGTAGGACTCCGGGATAGCCAGTGAATTAAGGTCCTGCTTTAAATATGTCAGTGTCAACGCTCGGGCTAGTGCTATGGATGGCCACACGATTCACGCCTTTAATTTCGTCGCTCTGTCAGTTTTTATTAAAAACCATTTGTCACGTGGAGAGGGGGGGGGGAAGTGAAAAGAAAAGGAAAGTGGGAAGCGAGTGGGCAGAGACAAAGAGAGCAGAATTATTACGAATAAAAGACAGCATCGTTGAAGTGTTGTGGGTGCAGGAGGGACGGGGTGCCATCACCTTGGGGATTGGTTCTTATAGGTTGAAGATGTGGGAGGGCTACTCCGCAGTGCTGAGTGATTAATGATGAAACTGGGGTGTAGGGGACCGGTGGGACCCCAACCTACCATCCCCCATACTGTACCCAACCTTAGCCCTGGCCACCCCACCTGCATGCCCATTTGTTACTGTCCTGGAAAGGACCATCAAAGACCTTGTGTTCTGCACCCCCTCTTTTCTTTCTTTGGAAATGGTGAGTTTCATGTATAACATGGTAATCTATTGTTGAAGATTTTTCTGATTTAATCCAAATGTTACATTTATAAAGCTTGTGCAGCTCAAAGTACTCTCCATTGTAAAATAAAATCAAATCTTGGTCATACACACGCAAACATACACATATTTGAGAGGACGTGGGAATCGCCGGAGATAGATCCACGGCACCAGTAGGGGCTCAGATCACTGGTGTAGTGTCAGTTGTTGGCCCCAGATCGTCTCAACGATGGGCAGTCTATGGTAGGGAGACACCATTGATTAAAGGAAGAAAGAGGAAAGGGAAAAAGATTAAAATAGAAAATGAGTACAATGAATTGTATAGAAACAGTTAACATCAGAAGGGTGGATAATGGATATTTTTCCATTTAAAAATAGATAAATAAAGATAAATGAGCCACAGTAAAACTGGAAGACATTTAAAAACATTATAAATATTCAACAAATTAAATTATATTAAATTTAAGCTTAAAAATATCAAGACTCTCTACAGCCCTCAGGGTCATTTTTTGTGACCCACAAGCCCACAAAAAAAACCTATTCAATGCATTTAAAACATACAAAAAGCGAGATCACCACTAATCAAGGTTGATACCCTGACCTACGGAGATTTATTTTCAAGTTTGTGGATCTTTTTCTAATAAGCAGAGATTGCAAATTGATCTGAAAACAAGTACCGGAATTGGCTGGCGACTTGGACTCTGTTTTACACTTTGGCTCCAGATATATTTATTTGTATTTTATTTGTTAATCTGCTTTTTAAATACATTTTCCTTTTTTTAAACACAGACAAAGTGAGGCCAGTAATTTGTTTCTTCTTTTGAAGGATACTCATCATTAAAGGCTTTGTTCAGCTTAATTCCTTCATTCTAACAAATGACATTCCGACAGATCTTAACACAAATGTGTTCACACTCCTACTCATATCTATTCATTATGAAAATTAACATATTACAAAGTCTTCTCAATGAAATTAATAGGATTACATCCAAACTCCTGTCTCTGTTCTTCTAATGGGCCAAGAGACGCTCGTGAAACTGTATTTGTTTCCGCCAAGGACTTGGGAAAGGTTTTCTGCCAGAGTACATGTCAAAAAGTGTGTGAGTGTGAGCATGTGTGTGTGTGACAGCCACACTCGCCTCACTCTGTCAAATGGCTGTGTCTTGGCGCCGAGTTCTGAAATGGCATCAAAGTGGCCCAGTGCCACGTCTGCGTCCCGTCCTCTGGTCCCTGACTCCCTGTCATCTCCACCTCCAAGCCCCCGCAACCCGACTACCTCAAATCAAAAAGAAATTAAATGATTCATTATATCTTCCCGCCTTCTTCGCAAAGTAGAAACATGAAGAAAAGAGAAGAAAGAGTTTTTTTTTTTTCCCGGATACACTTGTACAATGTGTTATACACGTCCCTCTCCTGTTCCCCTCATTTTTTTCCCCCTTTTTTTACTGAATAGTACATGATGGCACTTGACTTGGGAAGAGGATGTAAAAATATAGAAGGATAAAGAGAGCGGGATGCAGACGAAGTAAAATGAAGTGTGACAACATATGAATATCAAATTTCTGTTTGAGACATCAAAGTCTGCCATCCGACAAGGACACTTTCTGATTTTTAATTCCGTCCCCTGATTGTATCGCTGAGGCCCTAACGAAGAACGGCGGAGTCGCAGCAGTGAGTGGCGTCAGGCAGCAGGAGATAGAGCCGGATGGGAGGAAGACGCGAAAAGGAGAAGAAGCGACGGGGGCTATCATAGAGTATAAACCAGATCAGACGGGGTTTGGAAACGAGATAGAGAAGTAAAAAAAAAAGTCTCATCCAAACACAAGCGACCGGCCCGTTTGTTGTCGATCACAGCTCCTCTTTCATCAAACAGTAAGAGGGAAGAAAGGATGAGGGTGACAACCAAGGGGAGAGCTTCTACTGCTAAGTGACACATAAAACAATGGAGGACAACTTTTTCGGGTGGAGCAGGTTCGATTACCAAGATCCTTAGGAGGATGCTGTCATTTGGAATCTTTTTTTTAAATGTAAGTGTAAAAATGGATTGATATACAACAAATTAATTTCACACCTAGGCTTTCAGTACTGGTCAATCTAAAATAAACCACCCCTCAAGCCCTTTTTTCTTTTACCACCAGGCCTACTGAATAGATTCCAATGGCCTCCGGGCAGTGTCTGAACTCTGATTGGTTGAATTCAATATAGAAGAACTTCACATCTAGCAGCAGTACAACCCTGAGGAACTAAGAAAGGAAGCCATCAGAATATTATAAACTTTATAATGATTATTTAATGTTAGTGGGAAAAACACAATTGTAAAGCAACGATCAATGTCTTGTTTTAGTAAATGTCATTGATGGATAGATTTGGTGATTTGAAACACACCAGATTCTGTTATTTTTAGGCCAGCAGAGAAGGCCTCGCAGGCCCTGACGGACCACAACTGATTTATAATTCCATTTCTTTTTTTAGAAAATCGTTTTTCATACCTGCTCAGCTTTTTTTACATAGAGCCCCGTAACGCTTAAATTGTTGGCTATTAAAAAGATACTGTTTCTTTATGTGCCAAGCAGACCAGATCAAATATTTATTTTTATGTTTGGCAGTTACATACGGCGCATTAGGTTTAACTTTACCTCCTTGTAACTCATGAGAGATAATGTTACTTTTACAATAAACTTTATATGATATATTTATATATTTTTTCAACTATAATGTTATATCATCTACATTTTAAATGAAGATATCTAGCATAGACTGCCAATAACAGCTCTAACAGCAGTTCATTTAAGGTGAAATTGACCACTGAGAAAAATTGTATCAGTTTTTTCCCCCCATCATGTCTAAAATAAAATATTAATTAATCTGCCAGATTAAGAATCAAATCAAAATTAAAATCATGGTTCTGTTTTACATAATATGAATATTTTAAAACAATACAAAACAAATGTCTTACACTAACTCAGCGCATATAATACAATTTGAAAAAAGTAAATAAATTAAAACTACTACTTACATTCTATATGTTTATATATTTTTAAATAATCTTCTAAAATCAGTGGCGAGCGGTTGGCTCCACAGCTTAGCCTCCACTTAGGTCATCAAACCCCAGAAAAAAGGTGAGAGGCCACTTTGAAAAAGCAAGTGCCACCAAGCCAGCCAATATGTCTCCGTTGTTTAAAGGCATTTAAATTTCCCCCTTTAATCACTCTGCTGAGACGACATTGGTCCGACACCAAAAAGGTGCCAACGTAAAACCAAACTGTGATTGGTTAATTTGACTCCCACGTTCCAAACCAAAATGCAAAGCTTTAACTTTACCGATGATTCATCAGAAAAACAAATGTGTTTGAGGTATCCCTTGTGTTGTCTCTGAGTCAAGATGAACAACCTCCACCATTGCATAGGTATTTATGGAAGCCATGGAAGTCGTTCAACTTGACATAGAGACCACAAGGGATTTTTAAAACACTTTGTTTTCGAGGCTCCGGGTCACCCTGACCCTGAGATTATACAAGGCTTAAATAGAGACATATGAATGATATTCCAGGAATAATTCAAGTTTATTTTAATTAAGAACAGAGATTTTTTTTAAGTATTAAATGCACTATTTGGAATAAGAATATATTTTTATAGTTTTCAGGTTTATTCTCTGATGGCAAATAAGGCCCTGGTTGTCAAAAACCTCCTTGTATTGCTGCTGTTAATGAGACAACCTACATATATATTCATAAACCCTTGAACTGGATTAGAACAAATGAAAACAGACAGTTGAACCTTAACAATTTGCTCTGTTTAACCAAAAATATGTTCAACACTGGCTTGATGAGCTAATCTCAACCCTGTGTCGACCCAAACTAAACATTTCTAATCAGCATCTTTGTTCTCTCTCCTTCCAGACTACAGTACAGACAGCAGCTCGCTGCCACAGTTGTCTAATTGCCTGGGAGGTTCTCGGCAGGAGGGTGGCCGGCCTCTGGCATCCCCGCTCTTGGCAGAGCTCTGTGCCAGCAGTGCTGCAGTGCCAGCGCTGCCCTGCCCAGAAACCACGCCGGGGGTCTCCTAAACCAAAAGGATCTTACAGGGATAGCACCGTGAGGGATCGTTTAGCAGCGGAAGAAAACGCCATGGGGAAGCGGCAGAAAGGTTGAAAAGGTCACATTACTGGCGTGATCTGTTGGTTTATTTTGTTTTTTATAGAATAGAATTAAAGGCTAGAGTTGGGTTAAGACTCAAATAATAGTTCTGAGTACGTAAAGACAGACTAAACTGGATAAGTATTTAAAAGGTCTCTGAAAATCAGGAAGAAAATGGATTCATAGAAAGACTGTTGTGAAACAGTTGTGCTAGTTTCAATTTATTTGTTTTTTTGTTATCTTTTGTCCGCCCCAAATTTAAATGTGAACGAAAAGGTTAAATTCCGATTAAACTGGTGACCACTTTGTAAGGGTTTACAAAGCAGACTTACAATCATAGAACATAAATCAGAATGTTTCCATTATAGAACAGTGCACGGTGGTGTAGTGGTTAGCGTAACTGCCTCACAGTAGACAAAAAGGTTGCTGGTTCATCTGCAGTTCGAAACATCCTGCTTTGTTATCGATTGAGAACTCTTTATTTCTACACAGTGTGAGATTGTGTATGAATTTTTTTGTGCTTCTCACCCTGTGTCGCTGGAATGGCCTCTAGATCCCTACAAACAGGATACGGAAATTAAAATTCTGAACTTTGGCATGTATCGCAAACATATTATAGAAACAGTTTTTCTTCCGCAATTAAATTGCGATAAGTTGCACAAAAAAATTCGGACAAAAGAGAAAAAAAGACTAATATTGGCCTCATACTTTTATTGCTGCCACATTTGACATTAACCAAAAAGGTTCAGGGCATTTTCGTGAAAATAACAAGTACGCTTGCTTCAAGAAAACACGTTCAAAGTACTTTATTGAAATATATTCCGTGTTATAAAATCAGCTAGTGTTACAATATCGTCCTTAAAATACTGCAATCTTTAAGGGGTCTTAAATTGAATCTGAGTTTGTTAACTTCTTCTTTTCTCTGTTAGACATGAAGCAGAAAAAAATGATTCTCTTAATGGAGAGAAAAGATAATGAAGATTTTTGATAAACGTCTATTATAGTTGCATTTTCTTGGGAGATCCAACTATGCAAGAAACACATGAGAAAGACCAAGGAGGGAGTCGAGGGATAATATCTTCACACTGAGTCAGGGAAATGTCCCACAGTAGCGTCGTTGGATCTGCCTAATGGGGAAAACTGTGGGAGTGATCAATGCCCACTTTCAGTTGTGACAGTTGTGCTTCAACTTCATGATGGAGCGCCGTACTTTTTTAAAAGCAAAACGGATGAGTTGTGGTCATACAGGAGTGATATACTAGAGAGGAACCTACATATAAAATGGATACTTACTTTCCCATAGAAGTCCCTGCTCTCTGAGACAGAAGGTATCACCGGGCCATGTTGTGCACCCCCCAAAACATGACGCCCTCCTCCCTCCCCCCCCCCTGCACATACATTCACACACTTGAGGGCCCCTCCAAGGATATAGACAGGGGTGCACGGTGAAGCAGCTGAGAGACGAGGAGCCACAATGGCCCTTTAGGGCGAGACGGCACTAATCCGTCCTCGTCCTACAGCGCCGGTGAAAGGAGGCCTGTCAATCTTCGGGTGGCACCCTCGAGTCTTTGAGCTGGGTGTGCCTCGATTTTGGATTTACTGTACCCCCTTTTTTGTCTCATTAAAACCTCTTTGTAGACAGACAGATATGTATTGAAGTGAGAAAAAAAAAAAGTGGCGAGACAAAGAAAGAACCGTTGCATCATTTTTTGAAATTTTATTTGTTAACAAACATTTCAAAGCCGCTAATTCCTGCTTTATTGACACAAACGGGATGCGGTCGTGGGGTCAACACATACAGAGAAGGCGGCGACACGGTGATATACACACTCCGACACACACAGTGTAAACACTTATTTGGAGGTGTCAGACACAACATGCAATATCCTCTGGCACAGTAGCCGAGTGTGTGTGCGCCAATGAGCCGTCGGATGATTCGAGCGCTGCACTGTCCGTTGCAGCCGGCTGATGGTGATCAACTCTAACAGACAGTGAGGACGGGATCATGCTTTCTGCCTCAGCGACACACACACACACACACACTCAGAGAGAGAGAGGGGAGAGGGACTGTGAGATAGATGGAAGGAGAACTAAGACTGCCTCTGGCTACCATTATCTCTTCAGTGTGTGACTCTGTCCATGCGAGTGTGACAGTGTAAGAAAATAATGTTTGTTTACTGACTTGTGTGTGTGTGTGTGTGTGTGTGTGTGTGTGTGTGTGTGTGTGTGTGTGTGTCTGTCAGTGGATCAGAGCAGGCGTGTGTTCATATTTGCGATTTAATATGCTAAAGCCCATATAGCTGACTGGGAGATAACTAGTCAGCCAGATGGCAGGAAGCTGCTTCTTCTCAATCCCTAATTCAAGCCCTGCAGCTGAGGTTAAAGCACCTCAAACTTCTACCCTTTTTTTTTTCAATCTCTCCTCCGGGGCAGCTGGTTAATTTATTGTAATTATTAAAGTGGGCAATGTTCTCTTCAACTACACTCCCCGTACTGTAGAATTAATTTAACCTGCTAGCCCCCTGACCGCAGGTAGCAGCTAGTAATTGACTGGATAAACAGAAGGGGAAGATTTTATTGAGGGTTTTTTTTTAATATTCAACTTACTTTTTTTTTAACCGATGGTAACATATATTTCTCAATATGCAACATGCATGATCAATTACCAAAAAGAGAGGATTTCAAATACTCCAGACCTGGTAATGATTATAACTGGTTCAAGTTTGGAAGTGTCAGTAGGTGTCAGTCAGTGGAAACAATGCACTGCAAATCTAATTTAATTTAATTAAAAAAATATATATATATGATTTTTAAGATTAACTTTAATTTTGGATCAGTTGAAAGCCAACAAAAAAAAGGTGCAACACTTTAACATAAAATATTATTTAATGATACTTTTAAACCTGTTAAACCCAGTTAGTTATTGATGCAAATAAATGTTACCTTTTGTTAAGTTAAGTAAGGCCTTGTATGCAAATGAAAAACAAATATTCTCTTTTGTGGATAATAACTGATTCAACAAAATATATATATATTTATTTTACCTGAATTATATACATATGCTTGATGGGAATTTACTTTAATGTTTATAATTTTAAACATACATAGACCATGAAAGAAATTAAGATAAAGTTATTTTTGAAAGTGTAAACATTTCTATCTAGTTATAATTGTTTATATCACGCTAAATAATATTAATAGCAGACATGATTACATTTATTTATTTTGGAAATACATTTATTTTTTACATAAATGTCTAATAACAATTTGAATGTAAGAAAAAGGGGTTTCTTTGTCATCTGTGCTTGTGTTTCATTTGTTAAAAACAAGTTAGTCAATTTAAATTTTAACAAATAGAAGAATCAAACTGTTGATCTGTTTGTAAAAAAAAAAAAACATTTGTCTGTAACTGTGTGTTAAATAACACTCAACATGTATTTAAATCATGTAAGAAATCATAGAGATTGAGTTCTAGACTTCTGGATAAAAAGTGTGACCCATAAAATGTGAATTAACGATTAATAGAGTTTTGAATACTCCCAGTGCATTCCTCAATAATCACAGTTTTTGGAAAGAAAGTAGTGAGCGCTTCCATTTATTTTCAATATGTAAATCTTAGGTTTTGGAACAGTAACATCATGTCCTCAAAGCAGTAAATAATCCACAGCAGGATGTTCCTAGCAGAGCGGAGCTGGCCTGGAGACCCACGTCATTAAACATAATGCCAACACCGTCCCGCCTCTGCAGCCTGAGCACCCCACATACTCCATCCAAACATCAGTCACTGCTCACAGTGTGTGTGGTGTGTGTGTGCGCGAGGAAGAGGAGCGGAGATGAATGACCGCCTAATCACTCACACAATACGGCTAAGACCCATAATGAAAACCCGTTGATAAGAAAAAATTAACATAAAACCTAAGTGGTACGCAACAAGACGGTGATAATAAATAAAATACCTCATGTGCTATAAATCTGTCCCCTAAACACAAATACATGTGACTCACAAGTGAGACACTTTTTCCACGGCTGCTGAGAAATTGACCCTGAAGCGTCACTACACTTATCTGCTTCATCCTCATTTTTGCTTCTTCTTTTTTTTTTTGCCAGTTCTTGCAGAAGCGGGGCCTTCCACTCATAGCATGGTGCAGTAAGTTTTTTAATGGTAAATCAACAAAGGGCCGACATGAAAGAAAGGCTAGCTTTCCAGTTTGCAGGGTGAAGAATTATTCATCAGTAGCTGTAGTGTTGCACTGCAGGCGAAAATCCTGCAGCAGCGCTCCATTTTAATTGCCAGAAAATGACTGTAAATGATACAGAGAGCGAAAGGAGACGCGGCCGAACTAGGGAGACAGAAAGTGAGTAGGAGTCGAGGTGTGAAGAACAAAAAGGGGAGCAAACACCCCCCCCCCCCCCCTCGACTCAAACAGCTGCTCCCCTGCCCTAAAAAAAAAAAGAAAAAAATATATCGACTGTTGTGATAAAAAGCTGTGTGGCAATCAGAGAAGTGAAGTGTCCTCCCCTCCAGCGGCCTAAAAAGAGAGATAGTGAAGACAGAAAAAGTGGAGGGCGAAGGGGGAGCGACGGCGAAAAAAGCAGTGGTGGGATTAGGTCTGAGAGAGAGTTTACTACGCTCTTTTTGTGCGCCGAACCTGCAGGATTAGAGATAACAAATGTTAGCCGAGGACGGGCACCTGCTGGGAAGCAGGGAGGAGGAGAGCAGAGCTAACCCGCTAAAACAGCAGAATGGGCTTTTGTGGACCCCGTGCAGAATTAGTGGAAAGTGGGCTGAAGAGGAGGGGAGACGATGGAGTGTGAGGAGGAGGTGGAGGGAGGGAAGGAAGGAGGGGGTGGAAGGAGTACAAAGTAAATTTGTAATTGTCAAACAGAGGAATGGAGTGGAGATTTGGTGGCGGAGGACACAGTCAACATGCTAATCTGAGGCTGGAAATCTGTCTCACCTGCGCGGTTCTGTTCCGTAAATTCTTTGACGGACCTCAAAGCCCAGACAATTTTCCACGGCAAAAAACCCAAAGGTACACTGGTCATAGTGTGAGAGTCAGGAGTGCTGCCATTTACGCTCCTTCTTTTGACTGAACAAGTCGAGCCAATTGTGAGGAAGTCAATTGAATTTTCGCCTCTAACGCAAATTTTTGACAAAACCTGACTTGTGCTTTCAGGTGCCATCATTAACTCCTGCACTACCATCAACAAACCATGTTCAGACTCTCTAGATCAACGGTGTCAAACTCAATCACAATTTTTTTACGGTTGATTTTTAGTTGATTTACTTTGAACCATCTAGGGAGCCACGTTAAATCTCTTTAATTCAATTAAAATTAATTTTTAAATTCGATTTTTTTTTTTAGGCTCCTATCAGTCAAGTGTCAGCTCCTCATTATGACGCATATGATTACCGTAATAAAACAAAAAAAAACCTGCTTTGTTTTTAATTTTCAGACATAAAAATATATAAAGTTTTGATTGGTCAGGGTTGATTGACTAAGATAATGTGGGGCTCATATGGTGGAGACATGATATGAAAAGCAGATGAGACAAAACAGTTGAACAAAATCATGAAAATAATGTTTTTTAAAGAATTCCTCACTTTTTGCTGCCAGTATGATCTTGAAAAGCCAACAAAATGTTTGCTGACTCAAGTAGTCGGTGTTGAATAAATGACTTTGCATTTTGTTTCAATTAAACAGGCCAATTTAAAATACAGAAAGTACTAACTGCTGTGTCTAATCTCCATTTCTGGATCAAACCTTTCTGAAATTGTTTGTATTTATTCATATTTTTCAGCCGAGTGATCCCCAACCAACAGGGCCTCGTACATCTACTGAACAGAAAAATTGTATTGATTATAAACCTCTGAAATGTGTTTTATTTTTAAAGGAAAGGCCGAATTTGTATTAGCCTGTAACACAGATATCGTCAAGATCCATGTGTCGGTCAAAGTTACTGTAAAAAAAACAAAACAACTATAAACTAGTTAAACACTTTAACATTATATTACATATTCTCTATGCGGGACCATCTTCTTGCAGAGAAACCAGTCGAGATCTTTTGCTGATTCAGCGTTTAATTATGCCTCTGTTAACCTAGTCCTTGCAGAGAGATAGTTGGGGACCCCTGTTGTAAGCCGAAATTTTTCATCTTTACCTTAATAAAAACAATGTTAAAAATGACAGATCAAAGGAAAACAAAAAGGCAAGTTAAGTTAAATTAGGGCTGCACCTGCGGTAACTCATCACTGTGATTGAAGGTAAAAAGAGCTCTAGGGACATCACTAGACAGCTCCATGTTTTTATTTTTCGAGCATGTATTTAGCCGGTAGAAAATGATTTTCAGCCGCCACTTCGAGAACTGTTTGCGTCCTTTCTTGCTCCTGAGACGCTATTCAACTCTCCACGAATAGTGTGTGAGTGGAAGAAATTGCCAGTGGGGTCTGGGGACCTGACCCCAGACCAGGAAGCACTCAGACTGGTCAATCAACAATTAAAAGCCTGTCTGTAGCCACTAACTCAATTCAACCACTCAGCTTGGCGCGCCGTTCAAGCCCAGGAACACAGACAGGAGTGAGACTCACTAAATACAGCATTAACCTGCGTCTTCAGTCCCCTTCCTCCTCTCAGCACACACACACACACACACGCACGGTGGTCCAGACCAGGGTGGTCGCTGCTACAAGCATTAGCCGTGTTCCCACCTCGAGGGGATTGTCGAACAATTGCCCGCCAAGGTGAGCAGCGTCGTGGACGTAACACTTGAGAAATAAGGCCGGGGCAATTTTCACCTTGCCAGCCGGGCCCCGGCTGAAGAATCCTGACCTCTCCGTGAGAAATGTTTTCGGCTAGCTGCCCTCGAACCCGGGCCTTTAACCCAGCTTAGCATGAAACGCTAATGTTGACCTTTGCCTTAGGCCATCTATGAAAGTATGGAACCCATCTTGGTGTATCTACAGAAGTCCCAAACACCTGAACTTGAACTTGACAAGATGTTTATTTTTTTTTTTTGTTGTTTTTGTCAGCATAAACAAATAAAAACTGGCCCAGGAGCAAGATGAGGTCTGTGTAGTTTTTGTGTGTGTGTTCCCTGTGACAGTTCCATTGTGCAGCTATCAAGGGATGTCATTTGGTAAAAAATAAATAATAATAATTGTTGAATTTATGGATTGTGATAGTCTGATGAAGCTTCATGAAGCAGTGTCATTATTTTTAAAGTCCACAAGATGGCGGTCTATGCAATATTTTCCTTTGTTTTGAACAACTGTTCTATTAAAACATTACAAATTATTTTTGTGATGGCGCCACCTACTCTAATCTACACAACATGGCACTGCTTCATGAAGCTTCATCAACACATCACTACAATTAACCTATATATGACATCACCAGCTCAGATTGCTCAATTGCTAGAGACCATAACTCTGGCCCCTTATCCTGGGTTTGATCCCTGAGATGGCATCATCATTTTTTACGTAGTCTACAGTAGCAGACTTGGGCACACTCGTCTTCTTTCCTTTTGTTTAGTGTTGAGGCATTATTTATGTATACATACATTTATATATGTATAATTTATGATAATTTATGTTTCAACATTTATATTTAATTTCATTATTTTTGCATTAGAATTTGGCAATAATAAGAGAAGAAAAAAAGTTACTATTATTTGTTTGACTAAAAGAAAACATTGCATTTTGTAAAAAATAAATATGTATACACAAACAAATTATATATGCACAACTATTACAAACAATAATTATGAGTATATATATTTCTTGCTAATCATTTTGCTGTGAAAGCTTTAGATAAATGGATATATTGCTTATAATCTATGATAGGCAGGCTTTGGTTTCAGTTTCCAGTGAAGGTGTGTTCGCACATAATACCTTAATACCTATGTAGACATTAGATTTATTTGTCAGTTTATCTTATTTTTCTTCTTGATTTTTCCTTTGATTATTTTCATTATGCTGTATTTTTTTTTTTTACCACTACTGCGTAACGTGCATTCAAATATATACATATATATATAACTTGTTTTTCCACTACTGCTACTTACTTACTAACTACTTACTTACCAATTACTTACTAATCACTTACTACTTTTCAAGGATCAATAAAGTTCTACCTAACCTAACCTAACCTACTGTATAACATGCATATATGTATACTGTACAAAATATACATATAGATACATACAGAATGCTTAACATTTATTTCTAAGTTGTTGCTTTTAATATAATATTAAGCACTTTGCTTATAGGTTTTTACTGATAACATGGAAAAACATTTTTTTTATTGTACAACCTTGTATTATTTGTACTTATTATGTATACACACACATTGAAATGATGTTTCCAATGTTTCTCTCTTGTGTCCTACAGTTTTCTTGCAACCTTCCAGTACGTATATACAACTACATTTTATTCATCAGAATAAGTTTATTTGAAACTCTCAGTCTGCAAAAGTGTCGACACAATAAATGTATCCATAATTGGTCACAGAACGTTGTAACTATAAAGGAAAAAAACAGTTCTGTAAATGCAATCCAAGCAATAGCAGCAATCACCAAAAACCGCTTTAAACTATATACTCAATTACACACTTGACCCGTTTGACTCTGCGCTTATTGTTTAATCATCTTTTTAAGGGCTTTAAAAAAAGAGAGAGAGAGAGAGAAACGTAATATGAAAACAAAAGCTGGAGAATAACTGCAAGGGGCTGGTAAACGAAGCATAAAGACCCCAAGTGACCGAGGGGAATTATTTGGCTCCATTAAGCAGGCATTAACATGAATTACTATCTAATTAAAATTAAACAGCTCATTAATAACTTTGCGGTAGGGCGGAAGTTCTCTGGAGTGTGCGAACGAGAGTGAGAAAAAAAAAAAAAAGAGAGTACGGCTGTGTTGCATGGTGGCCAAGAAAAAAAAATGGCTTTGGTCAACTTAAGTAAGTAGTTTGAGATGTTTAGATATCGAGCAAACATAAATGATCAACCGTTAAAACATAAAAATCTAACGCACAAAAAGACGTCTCAACAGGAATACAGTCCAAGAATGTTGACACTCAGCTACGGCGTGGAGCGAAAGAGCAAAAGCCTCCGGAATGGAAGCTGCAGGCGGACTCGGCAATAAAAGCGTTTACCAGGCAACATGTTTGCACACATACGTTGACAGCGTGTGTGAGACACGATGACTCGCTCCTGCTGTGTCCTGCTGCGATCGTGCAGCTTTCACGTTGGCACCGTGTTCGGGATCTGTCAGGAGAGGAGCAGACAGAAACAGACTTGTTAACATTTACCTATCACCGGGTTCTTTGAACTCTTCAAGACTACCCTGTCAGTATCAGACCATTTGCATCTCACATACACACCTGTTGTGAAAAATATAAAACTATTTGTAACTGATAACATGGGAATTAAATATATTTCTTTCCTTGAAACTTGAAGATGGATAAATAAATAGACATCTAAGAAGGAAAACATGAGTTGGGGATTTTTTCTGGTTAAGTGGATTTATATTTATACAGATTGGTGATAGTCATTAAGCTGGTTAGTTTTGATGTATAAGTTAAAACCAATTCCATAGTCAAACACTTTGGTTGAATTGTGTTCTGTTAAAATTGTTTTGCGACAACAATTTTGTCAGTTGTGAGAAACTGAGTTTTGTTTGTATATTTTTGGGTTAACGTATCAGTTTTATCTTGCCCTTTAAAGTATATACTTTATTGAATATTGTTTTGATTGTTTAAGCGCTTTGTGACCCTGGTCTAGAAAAGCGCTATATAAATAAAAATGACTTACTACTTACTTAATTAAATTGTGTGTGCATTAGATTACATAGGAATTACTGTTACAACTTTATTTTTTACGTACATGTCAAATGTGCAATTTGAGACAAAAGATTTCATCAGGGAATACCAAGTACTGATACCTTCTCTCTAGTACATGTTCACGCCCTGAGGCCACGTCAATATGATGCGTGTTTGTGATTTGAAGACATGACATTGTGTAAAGTTAGCCCTGAAATAAAATGAATATCTTCCTGGAAAACTGTTTTTTTTATTCACAGTATATGACCCTGTAAAAGAAGACATGTTTGAAAACAAGTTAATTGTTTTCTAGTTTTCTTATTCAAAAGCGTGATCTTGGTTGGCTTATATTATGGTTATTTCATGTTTAATGCCCACTATCCACCACAGTTGGTAGCCAATGGTAACAATAAGTCTAGATGTATTTGCATGTACTGTGGTATTTGTTAAATAAAAACTAGTACCCACTGATACTTCTTTCAGTTTCAAACTTGCAAGTGCAGTTTTTTGAATCGCAGCCTCAGCATTAAAACGCCAAATATTTGGATTCTTAAGAAGCAGATATGGGAGTGTTTGATAAAACATCTCCATCATCCAAATCCTACAGATCCTGCGAAAAGCACAACACGTTGTCAAAGTGGTAAAAGAAGGAAGTGAATGAGTGGAAGCAGATTGTCCACGGAGATGACTGAACAACACACCTTTCAACGTACACCACTTTACTCTTCTTCTCCCTCCTTCCAGCCTGGAAACTGTTTACCTCTATCAGCAGGGCTCTCTCAAAGACTCCATCCATATTCACCAACCTTAAAAATTCTTCTGCTTATCTCACACCAACCCTTGAAAAAAGCTCCCGTGCTTCTCTCCGCACATACATACATACATAAACAAGTCTTTATGGAGGGGAGAGGCAAACACGCAGGGGCCAGTAGGGGGTCGGGGATAAGAATCACCTTGAATTCAAAGCAGAGGATTGTGGGTCCTCAGCGGGGGCGGAAGGACCCGGAAAAACCCAACCGGTGTCACACACGAACCGAGAGGTGGGTTGAAGCTGGCTTTAGCCGATGGTCATTAATGCACATGTGAAGGGCCGTTGGCATGTCTGAGGATTTGGAAAATGGTAGAGCCATGGTTATGGGATGTGTTTCGCAACATGATATGCTCGACTGCTGGAACTGATGTCGCCCGGTTTGGTAAAAAATGAAGATCTGAACCCAGCAAAAGGTTTTACTAAGATAGAAAAGATAAATTAGATTTTTTTTTAACCTAGTGTGGTCTCTGGGTCAAAGTGAACGACCTCCATCACTGCATATGTATTTCTGAAAGCCAGGGAGGTAGTTCACCTGGACCCAGGATGACACAAGGGATACCAAAATCACATTTGTTTTCGGGCCTTCGGGTCTGCGTAACTCTTAAGTTACACAAATGTTAAAGTAAGAATTGGCAAAAACAATCTGACTCAACCAAAAGCTTTATAATTGAGATGATTCATTCATGCCAAACTTAAATTTACAAAACACAATGTTGAATTTTCAAAAAATGTAAATGATGAACCGATTTGATTTCAGTATTTGTTGCAACCAATAGATAAAAAAGTGGATGCTGAGGACAGACATTTAGTAAGTCTTTACTTTTTCTTTCTTTTGCCCGAAAAACAAATGTGCTTGAAGTATCCCTTGTGTTGTCCCAGGGAAATACATAGAAATACATAGGCAGTGGAGGAGGTCGTACTTCAAAAACTTGTTTTTGGGCTTTCGGGTCACCTTGACCCAGAGATTACACAAGGGTTAAGAAAATAAAAGTAAAGGAAATTGCAGAGGGAAGTCAAACTGACTTTATTCATCTACGCTACCACCAAGCTTCAAACAATGGAAGAACAATCGAGGTGAGGAAACTTTAAAATGTTGAGGTTTGGCGTTGAATGAATCTCTCTGTCCAACATTCACCAGTATGACCGGTAACAACTATCCGACAGCAAGACTTTCTTTGAGTCCTCTTGCTTTAGAAAGTAAAAAAAAAAAGAAGGGAGCAGAAGAAAGACAGATATGAAGTAGCAGAAGTCTAAGAGAGAGCTGTTGAGACACACGGAGTAGTCGGGGGGACCGGTACCCACTTCCTCTACAAGCAGTCTTGTTTGGGGATTGAAGTTGGGAACTCTCTTCACTACTAATTGCGCGCCGGTTCCTCCCATGAATATTCATGTTGGTGTGTTCAGACCCCGCCTAATTAGACGGAGAGATGGAGGAAGATGCTCGCACCTTGCACCACAAGAGAAACGTTTTCTCCCCCTTTAGCATTCTCAGGGGGATGCTGGCAGAATAGCCCAAGTTCATTAGCCAAAAAAAAAGAAAGAGAAAAAGTTACCTGAAAGCGTGAGACCGTTAGATAGATTTTTTTTTTTTTAATTCCATTTTTACTATTGCATATTTTCAGCCTATTACACACGTCTGTCAAAATAGAAAATACAATTACCCCATTGAAGGATAGTGGATTTGTATTAGTGAGGAGGATCATTGTTAGACTTTTTTTAATCTAAATGTAGCTGGTGGTCATAAAAATCTTTATTTTCCCACAGGAATTGGAACCAACTTGTGTTTAGCACTTAATGACTAACACTTTAAGACCAGCTGCTCATTTAAGTTCGACTTAAGCAACCATATAAAGTTGGAATCTTAAGTTAAATATCTCAGTGTCAAATAAATAAGTACCCAGGGGGGAGGGCACTAAGTGAGCATTTTAAAAACTATTGAAAAACCTGCATCGTAGCAACCATGATACTTATGAAGAGGGATTCATTCTGTACACCAGTGTTATTTTCTAGCTTTGATCTTGAAGGAAAGAGTTTCATTTACACCTCTATTGGTTTGAAAGTTCTGTTCATGGTAAATCTGTGTGAGCATCAATGTTCAAACTCCTCCTTTAACACAGTTTAATCCAAATATTGATCAATATTTACTTTATAATTCAATACTTTTGTTTCAGTGTCTTTCCTAAAAATAGAACCATACTATATTGGCACTCAATCTGACATTTGTCGTTATGTAATTTTCCTTCTTTTTGTCTGAAATAGAAACATTCAACACGTTTTTTTTTTTTAACTCATGTAGCCAAAATGTATCCCAAAATTCTTACTTACAAAACGTAAAGCAGACAAGAATATTACGATGAAATCACATACAAGGTTAAACTTTTCTTACAATTTATCTAAACAAAGGCTTTATACAAACTTGGCGTATATTATTTAAGCACACTTTCAGGTTAAACACCAGAACCTTTCGAAAGTACTGGTTTGGCACCTGCATCAGATAAGATCCAAACTAAATACCCGTCACTAGACTGGATGTTGTGTACAAGCCTATAACGTGCTTCCATAATAGTTATCGATTCAAACCAGATTTTGATGATTAAAGCTCAAATATTGCTATAGATTTCAGCAAAACAAGGAATTGTATATAATTGTATATATTGTATATAATATAATTATTCAAAGAAAATACATTTTGTTGCCTGATACTGTATATGATATATATATATATAGATGATATAGTTCATATACTGACTCCTTCAAGAAACATCTTAAGACGTTTATATTTGTTCAGGCTTTTCCTTGATTTTACTAACTCCTGTTGTATTATCAGTTTTATTGTGATCTTTAAAATATATACTTAATTGAATATTGTTTTGATTGTTTAAGCGCTTTGTGATCCCGGTCTGGAAAAGCGCTATATAAATATAAATTACTTACTTACTTACTTACCAATAAAGTAATAAAGTTGCATTTATAATTCAAGAAAAAAACACAATTTATTTGTCTATATTATCAGCAAGTTTTGTTACAGACAGAGTCCAATGTGTTCCTAAAGAGACTTCCTGCCATCACATAAAAAATGGAGGAAAATAAGAGGACTGTGGTCGAGTAACAAAGGCAAGTTCTGTACCAGAGGGCTAAAAAAAAAAAAACCTCTGACTTTGCAGTTCAAATTCTAATTTCTAAACTCATCCTGTACAGGCCCGTTACTCACCACTAACTTGTCTGTGATGCCTTTCTTTGGGCGCACCATGGAAACACGGCCTAGACCGGCAAAAATGCACCTCAATGCGCACAAGGCCATATTCTTGACAAAAGAGGCCAAAGCATCTGGATCTTTCTTTCCAGCAGCTCGTCGCTGGTGTGGAGAGACACACAAGAGTGTGTCTGTGTGGCAGAGACCACTGCTTTTTATAGACTGACTGACTGAATGGCTCATCTTCATTAACTGGAGCTTAATAATAAGATTCCTACTCAGGGAGGATGTCCAACGTAATCATGCATGAGCAACGTGATGCAGAGTTGCTGCAGAAATCGTTTTCCAAAAAACATAAAGTTAATGTTATGAATCTGTTTCCTTATTTAATCTGATCTGACTTTCACTAGGAAACATTTTCTTTCCGCCTCTTTTCACACAACCTAATTAATCATTAAATTAATTTGTTTTACTACACATTTAAGTATTTATTTGATCCAAATGCTATGGCTATTTAAATGTTAGGGTTTCTAAAATAAAAGCTATAAGTGTGTTGCAAACGACTTCTAAACGATAAAGTAGGAAACATTTGACATATTTAAAAAAAAAATTAACTTTCCTAACAGTAGACGCCATATTCAATATGTCGCAGGAGCAGATATGTCTGTGACTTTTACACCACTTCCTACTGCCTATGACATGAATATTAATATTTAAGTATATACAGCTATAGTGAATAATCATAAAAAGATTTTTAAATTGTCAAGAAATGTATTGACTCAAATTTTTAATTTTCAGCAGATATTTTTACATATACATCATCAAAGTACATAAACCAGGTACAATAATCAGCCTCTTACTAACTTTTATTGGCTTTAACTGTATTGTGGCATCGTGTAAGGCAGGAACATTGTAGCAGTAAAACAGATGTATACATTTTATTCGTATCAGAAGTGGTATTTTTAATCACTTGCAAAAAATAAATTTAAAAAAGTATTTTTCTTACATTTAAGTAAAAAAAAAACATTAAATGAATGTTTACTTTTTACATAGGGAGTTTGAATTTGAAATACATTTAATATCTCTTAATGTCTTCGGAAAACTCAATCATTATTCGAATGTGATGTATTTTTAGCAAAACATATTCATGGTAAAACAACCATTGTTTTCTCTTAAAAAACAACAACTGCGTAATAAAAAAGGTAATTACACCTGTTTCACGCAAAATTAAAGCATCGCAGAATTATCTTAAAATATTTACTTTTGTTTAAATTTCGATAGAAACTTTATTTAGCGACAGATACGAAACAAAATAAAGGAAATAAAAGTGAGCTGCAAAAAAAATGACGTGGAAAGGATTAAAACTGCATCCGTGCGCAATGACACTAAAAGGACACGCTCATCCCGGATAAATAAGGAATGGGTGGACAAAAACCACGCCTTAAAAGAGATGATGACGAGCACCTGTGACCCTCGACTGCTCACACACACACACACACACACACACACACACACACTGGCGGCAACACAAGGACGCGGTCACAGAAATAAAGACAACTTACCTTCTGTTAGTCACGCAGATTAAAATGGATCCCACTGCTGAATTGTCCTGTAAATAGAGAGAAATAGTCGCTTGTGGAGGGATGACAAAAAATCAGAGATAAAAAAAAAGGGAGAGAGGGGAAAAAAAACACATTGCTTTCAGGTAAATGATTAAAATGTTGCGCCTGGGAAAGCCCTCCAAAAACGCTGCTGTTTTAGAAGGAGTGGAACATGCGCCTGATTGCAGAGTTTTAGGCGAATGGAACGGGAGAGATGTAAGATTTGTTTAAAGCCCCGCATTTCCATTTAAGAACGTGATTGTGTTTGCAAAGATCCCTTTCAATCTTCACCCCTCCACCCGCCCCCCCACACACATCCCCCCATCCCTCCCTCCTCAGCACCACAGCCTCCCTCTCTTACCCCTCAGCGTCTCCGCGGCTGCTTTGCAATTCATAGAATTGGTAATTTGCTATTGGGACAAAACGTGAAGGGAAAAATAATCAGATCAACCGGGAGAGAGGAAGGGAAAAAAAGCAACCAGTAGGAATTAAAACAGGACGCTTTCTTCTGCGTCCTCTTCTCAAAGTTGATGCTGGTGAGACGCTCACAGGAGTAAATGACGCACAACTGCTCGATAATAATAATAATAATAATAATAATAATAATAATAATAATAATAATAATAATAATAATAATAATAATAACATATTTATATGTATTACTCAAGTTACATGTTTTATTCTCCATAAAGTTTATCTATCGATTATACAATTCATATATGTCGATATTTATTTATTTTATTTAGATAGAAAAAAGAAATTGAATATTACCAAATTACTTTAAAAAAAATATCTTTAAAATGTATCCATATGTCAAATCTAGAAGTATTGATTTTGCTGACCAATCACTTAATATAGTATGTGCATTATATATTAAGTATTTACTTTATCTTTATCTTTAGATACTTAGATTGTATCATCTTGTTCTTTCTCTTTATTTCTCTTTGTTCTTGTTCTTATTTTATTTTGATTTATTTTTTATGAAAAATTGCTGTGAAAAATTGCTGTATTTTCTGTGGCTATTGGAAAAAACAATTTCCCGAAGGAGACCTCCTGAGGGATCAATAAAGTTTTACCTTACCTTACCTTACCTTAGTAAGTAAGTAAGTAAGTAATTTTAATTTATATAGCGCTTTACCAGACCAGGGCAAAGCATACTTTTATTTGTCGGTTCATCTCTTGGTCCACACACAGTTACTAACAAACAAGACAAAGACGCCACTCAAGTCAAGATAAAAATGGCGTCATTATTACACTGATATTGAAGAATTGTTATATCACATTACTGCCCTCAAACGCTGCTAATTCTACTTTTCACATCATATTTGTGTCTTGTTTCCAATGTAGACATTAGCCCATGATTGAAAAAACCAGCAAACACGAGAAGCAAGACTACATTTGCATGTTGTTCTAGAGTTATTAGAAGTATTGAGCGTTTAATATTAGCATTGCAAGGAGACTAAGAGTGTGTGATGAGCCTGCATATGTGTGTGTCTGTAGAAGAGAGGAGGAGAGAGAAGGAGAGAGAGAGAGAGAGAGGCAGAGAAAGAAAGAGAAAGAAAGAGAGTGTTTCTTGGCCTGTCTTAACAAAGTGGGCGGCGATGATGAGATCACACAACATTGAAAATTACACAGACAATACAAATAAATGACACACTCGGAGGCTTTGAAATTGAGCAAATATTCTCAAATGTGTCACAGGAGCGTTCATTTGCTGCGGCGCGTGGGCGGGAGCTGCGGCGCATCACGTCGCATAATCTGTTTAGAATGAAGAAGAGCTAAAATTATCGGTGACCTGTTATTACAAAGGTGCACACGCACAGCCGTTGCCATGGCGTGTTATAACACTCTATAGGTTGTTTGGGCCCGAGGGGCTCCTTTTCAGGATGTTTACAATTTGCTCTGCTCGACTAGAGAAGCTTTGCTCGCTTGATGGTGATGACGTAAACGTGACCTCTTCGGCCAGAGGTCGGCGAGAGGGAGGTCCAGTTGAAGTCACATGACTTTTTTTTGTGTTAAGTCTCTGTGAGGCCCCCGGCCCTTCAAGAGAAGTTGCTTATACTCAAGTTGAGTGACATTCAAGGCGCCGGAAGGTGGGATTCATACATTTGACAAGATTGTGTCCCTTTTAGAAGGAGCAACGTTTCACTTCCCATTTACTTTCCTGTCTTTCTCAAGAGCTCAACCCTTACGTATGTTTAAAGTGACACGCAAAGAGGGGGTTCATGAAGAGTCCGTGTATGTCTAGTTTATTTGGATGCAAAAACAGAGACACTAGGATGGAGACCTGTGATGGTTCACCTGGCAGTCAGGTTTATTTACATGCTTCCTCCACGACACAAGAGCAAACTGGAACCAAAAGAGTGTGAAGTGAGAGTTCCCATCATTTGAATATTCTATGCTAGTTTTGCCAATAAATAGATGACTGTTTAGCTGAAATGATGTGGTCATGTACGTTTTTATTTAAGATTAAACAACATATCTGTGATATGAAAAATATGGTGATAATACATTTTTACTATACTATAACATATCGACCCTGTGAGTTCCATGTAAATTTCAAGTTTGGGTTTATTTACATTTTGTTTTTACAGGTTTTTTTTAACAATGTGTTTTTCTCTAGATGTTAATTGTATACATACTGTATATAAAAGTCATGAACATGTCTTTATTTTAGCTGTTATGGTGACATCTTCCTGCACTATATATATTCAACATATAAACATATCAAATCTCAAAACTTACAATGAAAAGTTCATCTGCAGTGACGACTCAAAAATGTAAGTCGACAACCTTCAATTGTTTCTTCTTTTCTTAACACATCTGTCATGTACTCTCTGGTCAACTGACATTTTTTACTTCAAGTCACTTTAAGATAATTCATGTTCACTTTATTTTTTTTCACTAAAACAAGTTATTACAAGAGAGCAGTGAAATTTCATGTTAATACAGAATGACTATAACATAGTTTTGATGTCAAAACAAAATCAAGCCTCTTCTTTTTCCTCACATGTTTTGGTTTCAAATATATATTTGAATGCCTTTATATTGTTGGATTCATTTGCCATTGATATGAACATTTTGATAAAATAAAAAAATGTTTAAGAAACTTACAATAAACTCGTATATATATATATATTAAATATTGTTATTTATGCTTGTTGTATAGAAAACGGTGTTCATCATTGCATTTTAATTCGGAAAGTGTTTGTTTCTAAAATACAGGAATCCTGTGTAAAGTTTCGAAAGGAGATCTGGTTCCACAGAACCGCTCCAGCTCTATCCCTGCTCCTCCAGCAGCTCCAGTCCTATTGAACGCGTCCCCCAGTGGGCTCCGATCGGACGGGAGCCAATACCATCGGAGGGGGGCGTGTCTTCTCTCTCTCCAAGACCTCCCAGAGCAAAGTTGTTGCGTACGGGGCTCTAAAGCCCGGAGACCTCCGAAGCGCGCGTCAGTTTAGCAAGTCGGAGCCATGGCGACAACAGCTCAGTACATCCCGAGGAATAACTCCTTGCCGTCCAACCCGCTCATGCACCCGGACTCGGACCGCATGCACCAGGGGACGACCTACCGAGAGGTGCAGAAGATGATGCACCACGAGTACTTGCAGGGGCTCGCCGCCACCAACACGGGACACCCCATGAGCCTCACGCACCACCAGTGGCTGCCCACCTCCAACACCGACTGGTCCAGCGGGACCCACATCGGGCAGCAGCAGGAGCACAAGCCGCAGCCCAGGGAGGACCTGAGCAGCGGCTTCCACCACAGGTCCCACCTGGTCCACCAGCAGACGCAGAGCGCGCACCACGGGTCGTGGGCGCCCGCCACGACGCACCACCTCTCCCCGCTGTCCCCAGCCTCCAACACGCACCAGTCCCTGGTCTACTCCCAGCCCGGATACACCAACCTGAACGCCATGCTGAGCCCCCAGCCCGGGGCCCTGCACCACAGCATGCGGGGGGACCCGCTGCACGACGACTCGGGCAGCCACGAGATGGAGTCCCCCCAGCAGGCGTTCAGCCACCATCAGGACCACTCGGACGAGGACGCGCCCAGCTCCGACGACCTGGAGCAGTTCGCCAAGCAGTTCAAGCAGAGGCGGATCAAACTGGGCTTTACGCAGGCGGACGTGGGCTTGGCTCTGGGCACCCTGTACGGAAACGTCTTTTCTCAGACCACCATCTGCAGGTTCGAGGCTCTGCAGCTCAGCTTCAAGAACATGTGCAAACTAAAGCCGCTACTAAACAAGTGGCTGGAGGAGACGGACTCGAACACGGGCAGTCCCACCAATTTGGACAAGATCGCGGCGCAGGGGAGGAAACGAAAGAAGAGGACCTCCATCGAAGTGGGGGTGAAAGGGGCGCTGGAGAACCATTTCTTAAAATGCCCGAAGCCATCCGCGCATGAAATCAGCACTTTAGCCGGCACTTTGCAGTTGGAAAAAGAGGTCGTGCGCGTGTGGTTTTGCAACAGAAGACAGAAAGAGAAGCGAATGACACCGGTGGGGGTCCCGCACCCGAACATGGAGGACGTATATTCCCAAGCAGAGACCCCTCCTCTACACCGCACACTACAGAGTCCTGTGCAGTGACTGTTTTCATGAGTCCCCCCCCACTCCCCTGAACATGAACTAAATTGAAAATGGACTAATGGAGTTTTAATTATTTAAGTTTTGGCCTTTGCGAGAGACTTGGAAAAGTTTGAACTGATAATTGAACAAAACAAAAAAATGATTCAACAAAGATTTTTATTGACCAAACTTATATGAAATTGAAGAAGAAAAAAAACACTGGAGATGAAAAAAAACTGTTGATGTTGCTTTTTGGTTTATTATGAATGTGATGCTTTTGTTTTTATATTCCGATTTTTTTATTTGCATTACTTAACAGTCAAGGCACCCTTAAAATCTCATGAATTCTAACTGTCTTAATTTATATTTATCTATTTAAAGCAAACACACAGGAGCTTGAGGAGCATTTGCGAAGCTACAGTTTTTTTTTTGTTGAGATGCATAGAGCACTTACTTTTTCGTTAATGTTGCAGTTTTATGTTTGTAAATTTGACAGCGAATCTCAACAAAATCCACGCAAAAACAAAAGTGAGATTGGTCAGAAAAAAATAAAGATAAGCAGTAAAAACTCAGGAAACTTCAGTGCCCCCCATGTCGAAACATAGCGCCTGTTTATTTTGAGTTTTAATCATGTGTTCTAATCTGATTAAAACGTACTTTCTTGTGATTTAAATACACGAAAAACACACACAAATTGTATTATATGAAAAAAGGGAACAGCGATGAAGTATTTATTTAATTTCACGACCTGAAAGTGTCATCATTCACTCCAAAAATCGAAAGAAAAAAAATGAATACAAATGTTTGTTTTTCCAAGAAAAAAAAAGATTTTAGAGTCAAAATGTTTCCGATGTAAATATGTCCAATATGTAAACTTGTTATTGTTCTGAGATATTGTTTGTTTTCTTTTTTTTCCGGGCAGTTTTGTACAAGAAGATATTTTAATATGATTTCATCTATGACCATTTATATTATATATATTTATTTCTTCTTTTTTCCTCCTTTTTTTAATGTTTCTCTCTGTTGATGTTTTACGTTGCAGTGGATTTTACTACATTGTATGTTGATTGCTAAATGTAGACTGCAAAGTCACATTTTTATTTATGTTATAGTAATATTTTATTACTTACATAAAACATATATACAAGAAATGGTCTGCTGTCTTCATTAAGATTCAGAAAACACTCGTCTCCTTCGCCTTTTTTTGTTGTTTTTGTGGCATCATCCGGACAAAAAGCTGGTGAAGTTCGAATTAGCAGTGATTCGTTATGTAACAGGGTTCGTTTAGAATCAGAACGTGTGTGTTTGTGTGGTTTGAGGAGAAAAGACAACATTATTTTACCTCAGGCCAACCCTGCCACACATCCTCTGACGTTGTTAACATTTTTGTGTAATCGCAGTATTAAATCGTGCAATATTAACAGAGAATCGTTGTCTTTCTTCATTTCTTATATTATCAATATTCTTGTCGTTTTTTTCCAACTATTGCCCCCTTTATAATTATTCTTTTCCACCCATGTCCACTCAGTTATTCCTAAAGACACCATTCTACATACGTTAGTTGTTTAAATATACGGAAACAGTCGATATTGTTTGAAATAAAAACAGATTAAATAATTGTGTCAGTGAAGCGCACTTTGTTGCGCGCGCTTCTTTATTATTAATTTCACTTTTCAGTGAAACATCTAAAAACGAATAACGAATTAAAACGTGAAATATGCTTCTGGTATTCTAACTAAACAAATGTCAATTTAGTTTAGTTTAAAAAATTAAATACTCTTTAAGTAGTGACGCAAATAAATCCATGTTAAACAATAAATTAATATAACTCGTTTTAATTTGTCAAGTGAACTCAGGTGAAGAAGCGCACATTTTCTGTATGAAAGTCTGTCATAACATAGAGATTCAATAAAAAAAATGATCGCAAGGCCTTTAATTCTTTATAATATTTTTACTTTAAGTACATTTCATGATAGAAATGTGATTTATATTTCGAGGCAACAAAGTTAGTGTGTTCCCCACGCTGGTGTATTCGTGCATTTATTTCGAACCGTCGATTTTCTTCCCTATATTTTTTGTCCACATTCCTTGGCCACCACTTCAAAACTAAACTAAAATGTAAAGTTATCATTCAAAGAAATGATTTAACACTATTTCCAACCCTATAATAAACGCAATCTTGAGATGCTTTAAAGGTTCGTTTCAATTTCGTTCGTTCTTCTGTTCAACTTCTTAAAAACAAATATATTTGATCGTTTGGGTTCCTAAAATATAGTATTTAGTTTTTATAAACGAGGATTAATCTGATGATATATTTTTTTGTTACTAGCGCGTCAGTAAACGCAAGAGTCTTCGCAGTGTCCGAGGCGGTCACGCGGAGAAAGCAGAGGCCAAACTCCCTAACTCTGTGCGCGCTCCCTGAACAATGAACCACAGGCACCCCCTTCTGGTCACAATCCGTACTACAACTTCAAGCGCTGACTCCAATGATAACGTATTCAACAGCAGAACGAGGCAGTAAAGTAACCTTCAATTAAGTCTTCTTTTAGCTCTCAAAATGTGATTCATCTATCAAGGCACACGTTGTCCATTTAATAAACTAACAATAATAAGCGAATGGCAATGGTCCCCCTGCCTCTAACCCTAAGTAGCTGGGATCGACTTCTCAAATAAAACATTTTAAATCTAGTGTTTGTACTACTTTTTCTTCGACTTGGTTCTCCCCTTTCACTTCTTAATTGCGAGTTGTGTGAAGAAAACAACTTGTGAAATGAATAAATAACAAAAGAGTTGGGCCTGGATTACGATCCTGGTGTTTAGCTCTATCTTAGCTCCTAACTATTAACTAAATAGTTTGTGGACAACAACACAAGGACAAAAACTTTTCAGTTAATGGTGAAAAGCAGAAGTAGATCACAACTACATTTTTGTTTATGGTTAGTTGCATTAATCCACCAGGTGGGCTATTTTGTAAATATATTTTCTTAAGTATACAAGCACAATAAATATTTTCTCTAACCATATTTACTTTAAAACCTCTTTGCTTTAATAAAACAGTATATGTGACCTCACGCGATTTTTTTTTTTAATTATTTGATTGTATTTTATTGTGACCCTTTTGCAAGAAAATGTCTTGAAATAAACCCCTAAATATCCACGTTCATAACGGTGACAACACGTATTACAGTTTCCTATTTAATGGGAAATAATCTCTCTACCTAAAATAATAATGCATAAACTGACATCACAGTGAAAACTTCAGATTCAGATTAAAGCGATAGCATACAGCATTTTAACTTTTTTCCCTTAAAATTTTCCGTAATGATTGGTTTCATTTTGACCCAGCAGTGAGTCATTGACTGCTGAAATACTTTTTCAAGTTTCCACAAGACATTTCAACAAAGACAACGTTTTTAAACCAATTCACATTCTGCATTTTGGCAACAGTGCATCTGAGATTTTACAGCATTACTGTTAATGCTTCTGACTCGAGGGTTCGCTTGAAACAATATGTTAAATCTTATACAGGTGACTCGAAACTGATGAAGCTTCATGAAACAGGGTCATGTTGTTTAAAGGTCAGTAGGTGGCGCCATCAGTTGAAAAATGACTTATTAGAACAGTTGTTCGAAACAAAGGAAAAATGCAGAGACCGCCATCTACTGGACTCTGAAAACAATGACACTGCTTCATGAAGCTTCATCAGACCATCACTAATTTCAGAACCAGGTAAAAGATAATAATAATAATTGTTATAGATGTGGATTAGACCATATGATTAAACTTTAGCTTTAATTTTAAATTACAAATGTTTAGTTTCGTCTTATTTCTCGGGGATGTCCTGGTAGAGCGGGTTCTCCTCCATCGCCTAGGACTGAGGAACACCTTCTGCAACTCTCTCACCCGCTACCGTCCACGCTGCTTCCTCTACCCAACACCGTCAAGGCTCAAACTCGCAGGCGTTGGCGAGCGCCGATGCCTCCTTCATCAGCGAGGTATCGTCACACAGGAGATGTGGATTAGTGATGATTAGCAGGGATTATCGCTGGTTAATGGTGGGAAAATACATTAGGAACCATCAGCTCTGGGGGTGTGGGGGGCGCGGATTTGCATTGATCCACGGCAAATGAATGAGGATTAGACACATCAGGCTATCTGCCAACAGATAAATAACATTAAGCGCATTATACGGTGATGCCGCCTATTAATGCCATTACAAACACCACTACAATGCCGGCAATTATGGAAATAATAGCGGCGTCTGATAATGTACTTGGTCGGGATTCCAGATCATCCTCGTATGCTTAGATGTTGCAGCTAAGCTGCTGGTGGGCAGAGAGGCAGAAAGTTCTAAGCGGGCGACGGCGGCGGCGCAGAAGTGGTTAAGCGGTTTATGTTAATTGATGGCTTTAAAACATGTCATACAGTGTCGTGCTCGGAAGTCCTGAGAAATGGAAACGCACGGTGATACTTTGGTTTAGTCGTGGAAGAGGGAACCATGACGTTAGAGTTAGCCTCACTGTATTAGCGCCTCTTTGTTCCACCTTCATTTTCGTACAGTTTATGTAATAAATACTCACCTCCCACAGTGAAAGGAAGAAAAAAGGAAGGGAAAGTGAAAAAAAAAATAAAAAGAACAGAATAATGCATTTTTTCATCAAGAATTCTTTCTCTTCTTCTACCTCAAGGATTCCTCCTCTGTGCCACTTGAAAGACGAGCAACAATGTGGCCACACAGTGAACACCTAGTTACCATATGAAACACTCCTGCAGTGAACTGGAGGAGCTGGAGAAGGCAGAGGAGAAGTCTTGTGTTATTTATGATACCGGGCCTTGTAGCTATATGGGTTCCCCCTTCATGTCTACTCTGAGGTATGGCCCCCATATGTGAAGGGGTATAAGTGCAGCTTAAGAAAGTTCCTCTGCCCTACCCTCTTGCCTGTCTTCGCTCGGCGGTTTTGAAGAAGAAAAAGTAACCCCGTCTGGATCTTTCATGGCTTTGAGGGACACTTTATATCGCCTCAGGTGTCTGTCAGTGTGACTAACAGTTCTGAGAGTGGGGAACTAATATCTCCGGAACTTGCCTTCCGGCTGCAGCACATAGATGCTCTTGTTGGCTAGGATGAAGAGACAGTAGAGACAGAAGCCATCACTAGTGAATCAACAAGCTGGTTTAGTCTAAAACTGCGACCGTGACATGAAGCTTCATGAGCCTGTCACTGAAATAAAGCTGTTTATGCCCGATTTATATAGGTCTGTAACAATGGCGACTGAGGCTGATTCAATTCACATCATTATCAGCGATGTCTCCTTCATAGAGAGTTCATGACAACAAAAAAACTATTATTAACAAAATGGTAATGAGTTATCTTGCTTCAACATTTGTGTGTATGGTTTATGGTAAACAGAGGAGCTCTAGTACAATCAATGCAAAATTGTGTCCTTTAAAAAAAACATAAAGTTCACTATGAAAACACAAGATTTAACAACGAATGTAATTAAAATTATCATCAGAAAGCCTGTGTGTCTTTTGTGTCACAATGTCAGTTCTGTCAAAAAGGATTGTAAGTGGTAAATGTTTTTTTCTTAATTCTGTATCTATTTGCACTTGATGGAGTCTACTGACTCCTTTAAGAAACATCTTAAGACGTTTTTATTTGTTCAGGCTTTTCCTTGATTTTCTGGAACTCCTG
Organism: Callionymus lyra; assembly: GCF_982586985.1. Lineage (NCBI taxonomy): Eukaryota > Metazoa > Chordata > Actinopteri > Syngnathiformes > Callionymidae > Callionymus > Callionymus lyra. Next base: position 17,042,008 of record NC_141830.1, read on the forward strand.
TTGTGTTATCAGTTTTATCTTGAGCTATAAAGTATATACTTTATTAAATATTGTTTTGATTGTTTAAGCGCTTTGTGACCCTGGTCTGGAAAAGCGCTCTATAAATAAAAATTACTTACTTTCTTACTTACTTACTATTTCTTATCTCAACAGGTAATATAGTACGAAATGGTTGATCGGCCAACAGGCTCGATATGCTAGAGAATTTCTGGCCCTTTTTAGGAAGTGATGGATTGATGAAGCTTCATGAAGCAGTGTCTTTATTTTCTATATTACAAGCTGTCACGCTCCCCTGTATAATCTATTGCTTCGAACAGTTATTCTATTAAAACATTTTATCATTTTTTAACCTAGGGCGTCACCTACTGACCTCTAAAATAGGAAAGAGCTTCATGAAGATGCATCAGTCCCATCACAGCCCAAATGTCTAGTGATGGTCTGATGAAGCTTCACGAAACAGTGTCATTATTTTCAGAGCCCACTAGATGGCAGTCGCTGCGCTATTTCCCCTTGTTTTAAACAACTGTTCCAATGAAACATCACGTCATTTTTAAACTGATGGCGCCATCTATTGACCAATAGTAACATTTCAGACACTGAAGGTGCCGTTCATCTTACTGCTATAGCTGCGTACGTTCGTGCAGCAGGATGAGGAGAACGCGTTAGAGCAGAGAGTAAGGAAAGTGACATGGAAAGGTGATGGCACCAGCAAAGAGGAGATGTTATTATTTGGAGTAATGCCTCAGTGGCAGGGAGACTCCCAGGAAGATGTTTGGTGGTGACTTGATGGAGTTCAGCTCCCTTGACCCTCCTCTCAGGGAACAACAGACGCTGAAGACGGGGCTATCTTTTCACTGCCGTCCCTCCTAAGCTGTTTGTTACAATGTAAAATTACATTTATTTCAGGTTTAATATTTCAAATATTTAAGTTACAGTATTTCAATTTTGCGTTTAACAGTCCCGTGGTCTTCTCTCTTCACCTTCACGAGTGGCTTTTGTCAATTGTTGCAAATGCTCTTCGACGCCTCCTGATTTCAATGACAAGCTCCCGCACAAAGTAAAGGGATGAAGGGAAAACTAGACCTTGCAGTAAACAGACACACACTTATAATGAAAAAAGAAGGAAGGTCATCTAACCCTAGAGCTCGCCAAGATGTTCAGGGCCTTGCTTGAAAGAGACAGCTTATCATAGTTTGCAAATGTATGGACGAAGCAGTTCATAGACTGACTTTCCTGAAAAGCTCTATTGTTTCCTTTAGGCAAATTATGATAGCCCGTATGAAAAATGTTTCAGAGAGAAAATGTGCACAAATAAAAGTAAAGGTTTATAACTTATTATCTAGAAATGTTTAGGTGGATTATGTGCCTTACAATTTCCAATAGAATCTCAAATTCGGGAAAATATCCTTTATTTAAATTGGAGAAATGTCACTGATTTGGTTTCTAAAGGGGGGGGGGGGTCTTCAGGCCCATGTTAAAAAGGAGATTAAATTCTGGAAATTTTACTTACAGAGTATGTAATAAATATGGGTTTAAATTAATATATATTTTACACATTTTACTTGTCAAGGGGGTCTTCTAAACCCGATGTGATCGTGTTGCCTTCCCCCTGGAGGTAGGTAAGTGGTCTACAAGCTCATTTCAAAGCAATTTCAGATATATTTGGATTTTCAAATGCTCTTCTTAGAATCAAAAGACATTCTGTAAATCTACCTTACATAGCGCTTTGTGACCCTGGTCTAGAAAAGCACTATACAAATAAGAATTACTTACTTACTTACTTACTTACTTACTTACTTACTTACATGGTTACTAATAAATATGGTTTAAATCTCATGGAAATTTGACGCCAAGTGATCCCTTTCTTTGACATGATGGAGTTGTCTTGTTGACAAGAATTATTTACCAAATGTGGAGGGAAAATAATTGATGTTCTAAAAGTACAATTTTGGATTTGTTTTCATTCCACAAAAGTTAAAAGGCCAAACAAAACAGCGGGCAAACGACTCACAGGAAAACTAAAGCAGCAACGGAAAGGTGGATGACGGTACAAATATGGAAAAAGAGAGACGGAACAGACTCGGCGTGGAGATGAAATAGGCCTGCCACTGCGCTCAAGGACACCGTGTGCCACCATGCAATTAGAAATGTACACAGATGATTTGGATGCAGCGATATGATTAAGCAAAGCAGTCCCAAATCTTAGGTCTAATCAGCTCACTTCTGAGAGACACTCCAGATTGTGTGTGTATGAGAAGAGGGTGTGCTACATTTCACTACAAACTCTGGGAGGGGATGCCAGAGAATTAAAGCTCCAGACATTATGCACATAAAATTAGACATTGACACAGACGGGAGAAAAACAGAAACGTCCACGCTTGATGAAAACATGTAAACACACAACAAGGAGAATTGAGGCCATCGTTCGGAGGGGGGTGAAGGCCGGAATTAGCCCTCAGAAAATTCAGACGCTCTGGTTAATGGTGAGGAATGCAAACTAGGAAATGGTTTTAGTGAAAGTAAATTGGGAGATGTTTTAAGTTTCCCTGACTCCCATCCACAAACTCGGGGGATCTCCGGGGATAAAAACGGCCACCTGTGGAAAAACCTCTTTCATCTGTACTTCTTTCAGTCATGACCCAAAATTCATGACTCACAAGTGGTGATGACGAAGATGTATGAAATAATGAGTTTCTTCCTAACTTGCATCACATTACTGCGCCTTAAAGTACGCTCATGCACCTACCAAGACAAGCTAGCTTTTTTAAGAAAAGACAGTCATTTACCAACATTTATGCCAACATTTCAAATTGAAAATCAGATTATAAAAACAAAGAGGCTCTTTAAGATCCCAAATTGATCCAACTATTCAATAGAAAGCAAGTAATACTAAGTATTGTAAACACAAGCATTGGATCTTTTTGTAGTGTCCGTGCAGAATAAAGTGATGAAAAAAGATAATACACAAAAAGTAATGGAAAAAAAACCGAACTAAGCACCGAGGCAGACATTCTTCGGCGCCTAAATGTTTTAACTTTATTTCCGACACCTGGGTTCAGAGGGATCAGAGACTAGTGAAGCTGCTTCTACAAGTTTTCAACTCAGTTCGGACAAATAGTGACATAATACTCATAAGAAGAGAATAAAAATAACTATTTTCTATCATGATAAATAAAGAAAAAAATGGATTTTCTGTATATTTTGAATTCTTCCAGCAACATAAAAACAATGCCCGATCAACATTAATAAGACAGTTTCCCGCTACAGTCACAGATTATGGTGGTTTAAATGCAAGATCTAGGTGCCAGGCCAGAGTTTAAATACACGATAAATACAATCTTTGTGTGGAACTCCATTCAAAAAATTAATTGATTTTTAAAGCATTAATTTATGGCGATGTTAATTATTGACTTTGTGTTAAATAATACATATAGATGCCCGTCAGGATTTCTTTTGGCTCTACAAAGACAGGGTCAATAGTCTCATGATATATCAAAATGTATTTCTCTGAACACATCTCCTGATCGTTCAAATTTGGAAACTAAATATCGCTCAAACATGGTTCCCGGGGTCAAACTTCAAGTCAGACTATTGAATATAAACCATATTTCTGGGTCAACTAAAGAGACAAAAACACATATGTGTGGAGTTGGAGGCAGGGACATACACAAAAGAGGTGTTGGTCTACAAAGACCCGACTAATGAGCAGAGACCAATTAAAAAGAGCTGCTCCCTCCTCCCACTGCTGCGTCCCTCTCTTGCCCTCGCCCTCCATCCTTCTGTCTCTTCTCCTCCAGTGGCTTGTTATTGATCACCTTTAACCTCGTCTCTCAGTGGTGTCAAAACTACCATTTAGGCTCATCCCCAGGGCTGAGTGAGTGTCGATCGCTCCCTGCCCCATAAATCATTACCGCGCCGGGCTGAGGAGGGTCTGGCCTGCCTCCATCCCAGACTCTCGCCGACACATCTTGGCAGGGACCAACCCGGTGCCACGTGGGGTCAAGGGTCACCCGAGGTCCTATGGATTAGCACCCAGACGCCTCTTCTAACCCTTGCTCTCGGTCCTACCCACCTCTAATTCCCACGTGAGCGCAGCATCGGGACCCCATTTGATTTTTAAATATGACAAAAGGTCAAACGCTGCCCTGCCCTGTCTTCACTTTCTTAGGCTGTAATTATTTCACTTATTCATGACTGATCTGTTCTTTGCCTCTATTCACTTAGCTGTGGATGATCATAGTTGCATGTTTGATGTAAAGAAAGTTCTGCTCAGTGACAGGAGGGCATTTCTTTGACTGTGTTTTCCTCTCCTTGTCCGACCAAACACTCCTCCGGAGCTGCAGGCGCCTCATCGCCTCAGTACACAGCTTCATATCGGCCAGATGCTACATACACCCACTGCCGCTCCCTCCTCCCTTCCCTCCCTTCAATCACATGTTTGATGCCTAGCAAATGTTATTGTGAGTAATAACATATTTCCTACCTTTTAATCCATGTTGGTTCTTTTTAAAAGTGTGGGCAAATGACGACTAGTGGTTTGTCTTTTTGTTTTATTGAACTAAAATAATCAGTTTGAATGCACATTTTAGAAACTTTAATTTTTGAACCTCACGTGTATTAAATGTTAAAGTCTTTCTCTACAGGAGGCTGTAAGTCCTTTATCATGACAATGTTTAAAGTTACTACTTTATAAAGTTCTCCCCAGTCTGAAATCTCGACAAACAAGAGGTTACGAGAGTGAATCAGATAAGGGTGTAATAATGTGCTTCACTCCTCCTCCAGCCAGTGGTAATCACGCCCCTTCTTTTTTTATACAACGAGTCGCTTAGAGGTGGAGACGTCCGGGATTTATGACACGCAGTGACCAACTTAGTTGCTTGACCAATCATAGCAGAGTGGGTGTGGCTATGGTAAACACGATTTAATTTACAGAAAAACAAAGTGTTTTCAGTGGGCGGGGCTTAAGCACATGTTCTTATGTTAATATTTCAATGAAAAGAGAGTTTTGTACAAACACTGATGAGTACAATAGAGGTCCAAGTTTAAGAGACACTTAAAACAACACATTCATTTCCCTTTAAGAAATATTCTTTCAACTTATTTGTATTATTTAAATCACTTGAGAAAAAATGTTTCTCAAGACAGATTTTTTTACAACATCACAGCAAAGTTTTCCACTTCGAGTAACTTAACCTGAACCCTGCTGCCATAGTGACGTGTTTTTTTTTTTATATCCACATGGTCTTTGTGATATGAAAGTACAAGAACAATTCATTTGTCATAGTCATTGTTTTTCGTGAGCCAAAAAGAAAAGCCAGAAAAAACATAAACGGTATGACCGGGCCTCCACTGGAGGCTTAAGTGGCTTAAACTTTCTCTTAAAGAGACCTTGAGAATGGTAAATAAAGTTCAGTACAGTTGACTCTCCTATTATATAGGTATCATTTGAGGTGTGGTACTCACTCCCACAACCAAGAAACAAGGGAAAGAGTCAGTCAAGCATTCTCTACAATGGTGAAAACCATACACATTTAATGGTCTATTCTCTTTATTGTAGCCCTTAGATATTTTATTATATTTTTAACAGTTTGTGTAGTACATGACAGGAGGAGAACAAGTGAATGTGTATCGCTGAGTATTTCTATTTAACTTATTTTTGCAATTATTCGTTTTCATTTTAATGGAAATCGCAATCTTTCCTACACAGATGACGCACACTGACTCTGACGTGTCCGGTCTTCTTGGTACCCATTGTTGTCAAAGTGTTCCCATGCATCTCTTTGCCCGGTCCTTGAGGGACTCCCTGCCCAGGGGGTAAAAGCGTGGGGCCGAATAGTCGGAACCAGTGGGTTTAATTGGTGTGGCACCTCTTTAGTGAATGTGGCTAAAGCAATTAAATAGTTGCCGTAGGGTCTCTGTTTGTCATTATTCCCGACGTAAGCAGTGGCAAAGCAGCAAATTGAGCTTATTTTCCCCATATGTCTCCATCTGTGTCGCTCTAACGCTTCACAGGGAACACAAAAAAAACAACAAACATATCTATATTTGTTTGTAAGTTTATCTTTTATCTGCATGGACGTTTGGCTTTACTGTATTTGTCATTGGTGGCTTTTCCTTTAACCGTGTCCCTGCTGCTGTCAATTAGTGGGTCTGGGTATTCAAAGGTCTTGTGCTCTTTCACACGAGCCTTTGTAGTCTCCTCACTCCTTCAGTGCGACTCGTGTGATTGAAGATTGAGGAAAATAGGCAGTACAAGGTTGCTGTGGCTCCTCTTAGGGGTTGCGGACTGTTGTCTGCCCATTGGTTAGACTCCCTGCAGCATTCACTTGCAAGAGGGACAACACAACTCACAGACAAAAGTGGCATTTTTACATTTTTTGTTCTCTACTCACTTCTACTCACACAAAATGTTGGAGAGAAGTCTTTAATATTTCTTTTTAATCCCTTTCTGACTCTGATTCCAACCAATCTATAAAAATCTTTAACATGAAAATCAAAGTTTTGTGGAACATACAAGAACACCATCCTTTATTTTTAACTAATCCATGGACATTTTTAGAGGCTGATATGTCTATCAAACTTGACTTGGAGACCCGGAGCTGCCACTTCTATAAGCAAAGTACAAATAGAGAATTTAAAAAAATGTGAAAAGAAATACAATACTTTTATTTAAAGTAGCAATACGTAACATTGAAAATGTATTTTTTTGGAACTCTTCTTAAGCATTGCTTCCATTGTCTGAACATGCATTTGTTTACAATAAAATATATTGTTTTGTCAGTTTTAGGTTTTATATTCATGAGAAAACTGAAAAAATCACTCAGGACATTACTTGTTAATGACATAGAGCCAATATAAAAATAAATGCAATCACCGTCTCTTGCTCACTGCTGGAAAGTCACAGTTCAATCAGTTAACTGCAAGAGTCATGATGTAGTCGTAATGATTTGTCATTAGTCATGTGTTGTTGAAGCTTCATGATGTCATTATTTCCTGAGTCCACTATTTGGCACTATATGCTTTATAATTGTTGATTTAAAAAGCTTTTATATTGAAATAAAACACCTTCTTTAAACTGAGGGTCCCACATGTTGCCAGCTTCGTTAACACTTCACTTACAACCATCAATTAATCGGTAATTAAGCAAGCTTTATTTGTATGTATTAGTTTAAGTAAATTATATTTGCGTTTTCAATTTAACTATTTAGATTTAAGCCATACACCACGCATGCAAAACTAAAGTAAAAAAAATTAGGCATTTTATCTCATTAAATCACCGTTTCAAGACAACAATAGTCTTGTGAGATCCAGACATCTTTGCCCCTTTCACTATAACCTCTCCGTCCCGAGCCCAAATCCCCTGTCACTGACTGGGTGAAAAGGCATGAAGAAGGGGGCCAGACCACTTGCCATCCATCACACCCACCTGACCCGCCCCACAGTGTTGGAAAGACCACGGTTATCACTCACCCCTGACACAGCCATCGACACTTGCCCTTAGTGGCTCACACACACACACACACACACACACACACACACACACACACACACACACACACACACACACACCCCCACACTCACACTCACACACAAAGACAACGTTGCTCACATATAGACAGCACTTTCAAAATGTCCCGTCCTTCCCTCCATTGAACTCTCATCATCATCCATCAACTCTCTACCTTCTCAAAAATGCCAGCACGATCAACAGATGGCTCCACAGCCAATATGACAAATGCCAGGTAATTCCCAAAAGGGAGCACTCAGCTAGTCCCTCCTTTGGTCTAGGAAAAAAAAACGCAATTTTTCCAGTTCCTGTTATTAAGCGACTGGGCAGTTCCAGTTAGCTCAAGCCAACTGCTTCGATCTGGACTGGAGGAGAGGCCATTGTACTGAAGTGACAATGCCTGGTATTGTCGCACTGCCTCTCAGTTATAATACATATGTATGTTTGGTTTATTGCAGCACAACAATGATGGTGAGTGGCATAAAGCAGAAACAATAACAGTGGCGGGTGAAGCTCCTACTCGATGTTGGATGTTTGCACAACAAACCTCTGCCTTTGACGCCCATCGGTGTGAGATACGAGGCCGGGAGCCAATGCTGGACTTCCCAAACCCTTCTCACAAAAAATCATTGCAGGGGATGCAAGTTTTATTTTTTAAATTGAAAAATAACTCACAAGTTCTGAGCATATTAGAACAAATCGTTCAAGGAAATATTTATAATGGGGCAGATAATTGAATTTGGGTGAGGTGTGTTTGGATTATAGGAAGTTTTCGAAGGATTCACCATTCATTTCATTTGAGGTTTAAACTGCCCCTTGTCATGTGACCTTCTCCATACAGAACTAGCAAAAAAAAAACAAGATGAGGTGGAAAACAAGGTTCATCACAGAAACCGAAAAAACGGTCATGTTACTGTTGTGACAAATTTTAAATAATGGTTAAATATTGGTCTTGAGGTCTGAAGGTTAATATCAATGACTAGAGGTGAAACGTATCGACGTAAAAATGAGAAAGCATACAACAGAAAAAGACAAGGAAAATCAGAAAAGAAACTTAAGGTACAATCCTAGCAAAAACACTAAGGAGATATACCAGACCAAACAAGTAACAATAGGAAAAATTAAGCAGTGGTGGCTTGTGAAAAATATTCTAGGGGGGGCTCTTTTCCAGGACATATACCATTCTATACCAATACCTATACCATTGATAGAATTAGAATACAATTGTCTAAACTTAGACAATATCAATTTCATGTAGAAATCAACACTTTGAACGCTAATGACACATCATGGTGTTTATTATTCTCCTTGTTTAGATACAAATGAAAATAGATTTTAATTATACTATAACATACATCAAAGAGAATAAACTTTTTTTTTTAAACTAAAGAAAAGTTATTAACAACCTGTCCTCTGCTCCATGACATCAAGTTCGTTCTACCAGATTATCACAAACACATACACTGATAAAAATGTCGAGAGCAGGAATCAAACCAGCGAAACTTCACGTCCTCAAACTTCCGAAAAAGTTTGACGCGCTATCAATTGCTAATCGCTAATAGACCACATGTCTGGAAGCGAACGTCTATCATTATGTGTGACAATCATCAGGGTCGCTTTTTCCAGCCCCAAAATCAAATTCAGATTGTATTCAGATTGAGCTACAGAAACGTGAAGTCACTTACCCTCTGATGTGTGTGGTTTGAGTCCTAGTAAGGGAAACCTTTTCTTAGCCAACACAATACTTGAATCATGGTAGCTGATTTGATTGTGTTGTTATTATTGTGTGTTTTATTATAGCACGTGAAATGAGCTCTTTGGCACAGATACGCAACTTCTTATTTATTTTCTTTAAAATAAAATAAAATCTGCCTTTTAATCATCATGTTATTTGATAATAAAATTAACTTCATGATTAATTTATAATTAATTTAACATGCTTCTTTAAATTAACTTGTTATTGTAGCATGTATTGAGGATTTTCGAGATACAAACGTTACAAATAACAAATCTTTAAAAAGATAAATAGAAATATACTCAGTTAAATAGTTCCCAGAAAATGACATAATAGACGAGCAATATGAAGATATTTAGATGTTTTTTGGTGTGTCTTTTTGGAAAGGACATTTTAAAAAAGGGAGCACCGGTCGTGGCCTTCACGTGAAAAGACATTTTTCCCCATAAATATAAAAAGGAAAGGATTTTCCTGAAAATTCTCCCAAACCTTGGTGGACAAGAGGGTGAGTATATAACATTTTTTTTATTTTATTGCTGATATTTCTAAAAAATATCGAATGTGTCCGACTGTCTGGTAAGATGGTTCACGATGCTCTGCTCAACAATCGCATATATTGTATTTGAGTGTAATGTAAATCCATTTATATAAGAACATTGCTGTTAAACTATATACATGTTTTCTGAGTTGTTTTTATTATTTGGTGGGAAAGTTTCCTTAATGAATACACTTTTGTTACTTATCGACACCGACCTCGCTCGACCCACCAACGTCACGCAGCAGGGAAGTTAGCGACAGTAGCGTGCAAAGTCACAAGATCCCGTGACACACTTGAGTGGGCAAAGTATGTGCCGCCCCCGCCAGCGCACTGCGGTATCAAAGACCTGGACCAAATTACGTCCCATTCAGACATAACCACACATGGGCGTACGTAGACAACAGCGATCTCTGATGCCCTTCTGATTCTCCGCGCTGGTATTTAGCAGGAGAGGTTTCAAGTGTGTGCGTTTGTTTCAGCAGAGTGACAAACGTTGTGGTGCAGATGTCCCAAAGAGCCAGCTGAGTCTCATGAATGGAAACTGTTGTGGTGGTGACAGGGAAATGCATCGGAGGCCTGGCCTACGCACTCCCGGGCTCTGAATGGCTAGAATTCAACACTCACAACAATGTGCTCTTTTTATTATGATCCCTAACTCCCCTGGCTCTCACTCGGACACTTGTTTGTGCTTGCAACTTGTTGCTTTTTTATTTGGCCAAAATACCTTTACAAACGACAGAATATATCTTATTATTTATTTTCCTTTTTTTTTTAACTGAACTGAAGCTTCATGAAGCAGTGTCATGTTGTTTAGAGGTCAGTAGGTGGCGCCATCAGTTTCAAAATCATGTGATGTTTCATTAGAACAATTGTTCGAAACAAAAACAAATAGTGCAGAGACTGCCATCTAGTGGACTCTGAAAACAATGACACTGCTTCATGAAGCTTCATCAGACCATCACTAGTTTGACCATCCAAGGTTGTGGTCACATGTTTACATGTCAGTGAAAATCTCAATTTCCTGCAGCTAGTTGTTGAAAAATTATTATAATGCAATATTTATCTTATCATGATAAAACCAAAACTACCATCCGTACTCGTCAATTGAAGAGTCGTGAACCTGCACCTAATTTCCAGTTTTCCTTTTCGTAAAATAACATAATTAACTATAGACATTTATAGGGCTTTTTCTTTAAAAAAAAAAAAAGCAATATATGCTTTAAATTCATAATCTATTTTATTAACTTTTTTTTCCTCAAAAGCAAACATGATGATTGTGCAGTTACATTTTTACAAATAAAAATCGAAGAAAGTGTAGTTAACTGAATTCAACATATTTCTTATATTTATATTATATTGTCGCAAATATGCGACAGACTGGCGTCCTGTCCAGGGTGTCCCCTGCCTCTCGCCCTATGATACTGGGATAGGCTCCAGTCTCCCCGAGTAAGGAATAAAGCTGTAGAAAATGAATGAATGAATTGTCGCAAATATTTGTGCATAGTTGTGATTTTATATTTGACTTAATTGGATGATGTAGGCAGTTTTCAAATGTTATGTCCTGTTTATTTAATTCAATAGAGTCTATGCTGTTAGACAGTTTTTTTTACTTGCAAAAATAGGAATTGTATGGAAATGTGATATCACCAATCAATGGATAAGTGATTTGATTGTTTGAAATTATGTGTCCTTAAAAAATGAACACAAGTAAATTTACAGCCATTTATTAAAAAGCGTGACATTGTCGAAATTAAGTGAGTAACGACCAAATGTAATGAAAAACAAAGGAGCAAAGACCGATTGAATTGACTTAAAATGGAAATTTTATGATTAATGTATTGATCAGATATCCAGTTTCCCAGCCATTGTTACCCGTAGACAAGCATCTCTGCTTAAGGGACCATTAGTTCAACGCACAGTACAAATGTTCAGGGCGTCATTATGCCGGTTTGACTTCTAAGACTGCATCAAATGCAAGATTACATTATTTTTACTGAATTAACGTGATTAAAACTCAACTTATTTTGTTTAAAGAAGATAATTTGGTGGTATATGTCAAGGCAATTAGTAATAATCCAACCAAATTTAAAAGCATTTAGTAAGCATTGTTAGCGATAGATTTATTTTCTGTACATTGGTTTAGTGTATGTCTATAATTTTGCTAAATCGATTCTTGTCTTTGGAGAATTATTGCACTTAGATTAAATTTTACTACAATATTTTATAACAAAGTTGTTAATCTTCAAGACTTGGTTTGGCTTCTCTTCGCCTGTGCTCCCTAACCACCAGTACCAGGATTTTGGTCATGGACTTTCTTGACATATTAAGACGTTAAGTTACATTAGTAAAGAAGCGAAAAAGAGTAAGACACAAACTCTATATTGTCTACCATTGTTTTTCGCAGGTCGTGCCATTTGTCTCGTTTTTATCTGAAGGCCGACATTAAACCAGTCTATGTTGCAGAAAAAGGCTGGGGACCCCTGATCTACGCGACTGTTGTTCTGCGTTAGAACAAAGCGCACCCCTGTGTACGATGGAAGAAGGGCGAGCTCTAGCCTTCCCTCACGCCTCCTCACCGCCGAACAGCGAGGATTGCAGGAGTTCAAGCTTGTCCACGTGTTGGCCATTACACTCCCACAATGACCCTGTTGAGCTCAACATTTAGAGTCCCATAAAAAACATTATTGTCCAGCTCCTGGGATCATTTGTACACCACCACAAAGGCCCAGAGAAAAACCCAAATGTTAAGACGCAGGCTTTTGCGGAGGCACATTTTTCAAATTCTGCCCCCTCGTGTCATCTCTGCCCATCCGCCCCAATGGTGGCACACAACACTTGCAGTGACGTACATCTGGCTAACAGAGCACCCTTAGACGACTCCGTCACTGTTTATAGAGATAATTTGCGTCAAATAAGAGATCGGCCTGTAACACTATCCATCCCGCTTTACATGCATCCACTTTTCTCCAGACTTACTAAGAGTTTTTCATCATTTTTCCTGTTTTTAATCATTCAATTTGTCATGCTCGCCTTTTTTCAGATGCGTAACCAAGGACCCATAACAGCTTAAAGCTCTAATGGTCATTTAGCCTCTAAATATGTCCATTTTGCATTAGCTGGGTACATGTACCTGCTGAGTGAATGGGCAAGGTCGTGCCAGCCTATTAGCCATATTAAACTAAACCATTATGGTAATTGGGAAGGTCTAATGCATGTACAGGTTGCTTAGCGCCCATGTATTAGCGCTGATAGATGACTCGGTGATTAGCGTCGAGAGGTACTTTTTGCCCCCTCGCTTGCCGTCCTCTGAACTAGTCTATGAATGAGCTGGCCTCTACAGTGGACACAGAGGTCGGTGATGTACGTTCATGAGTATAAATGTTGCAGGAAATTAGACTAAGCCACATGGACAAGGACATTTTTTCCTACTATGGTAATAAACTATTTCATTTTAAGTTCCGTGACGACGACAAAAGATGACAAAAAGTAACAGGATTTCAAAAAAATTAAGTGTATATGTATATTAACTTACCATATTTCCAAGGATGTCAAAAGCCATCATAACCTTTTCAAAATAGACACACATTGAGTCACATTAATAAATGTTCTTAACGAAAGGCCAGATTACCTGCAGAGAACTTTCAACCATTATCGAAACATTGTATTTGTACCTCACATGAGAAGCAGGAGAAAGACAATCACCAAGCCAATTTCTTTTCATTCATTCATTAATTTTCTACCACTTTATCCCTTGTGGGGGTTGCAGGGAGACTGGAGCCTTTCCCTGTTTCATTGGGCAAGAGGCAGGGGACACCCTGGACAGGACGCCAGTCTGTCGCAGGACACGCAAAGACAGACAACCATTCACACACACACTCGTACCTACGGAAAATTTCTCAATCAATCTCAACACCCTCTGTATGTTTTTTGACTGTGGGAGGAAACCGGAGTGCCCGGAGTAAACCCACGCAACACGTGGAAAACATACAAACTCCACACAGAAAGTTCACAAGTTGTCTTGACATGGAAGCAAACCAGCAACCTTCTTGCTGTGAGGCGACCGCACCACTGTGTCCCTATTTTCTTTTCTGTTAATTTTAAACGTTAAAGTCTTGTTTAGCTTGTCAATTAAAACAACTTGTATGAGCTTATCTGTGATTCTGATCCTTGCAAATGTGGAAAATGATTCATTTATTTTCTGTGCGGCTTGTTCCCTTATAGGAGGTACTCAGACAATTTCCCTGAGTTCCTAATCGACCTCTGTATGTTTTTTGGACTGTGGGATGAAAACCGGAGTGCCTGGAGTAAACCCACGCAACACGGGGAGAACATACAAACACCACACAGAAAGATAACAAGTGAGCTCCCTCCCGACCTGAAAGCGAACTGTCAACCTTCTTGCAGTGAGCAGTCGCGCTAACCAATGTGCAACCGTGTGTGAAAATCTGAATGACCATTTTAAGAAGGTGTTCAATATTGTTAAACTTTTCATAATTTTTCAGACGCTTCATTTCTAAAATATATGATTCAAAAGCACGAGCAAAGAACACTATGAAAACATACATAACACATAAGGCAAGGTACTCGGGGGCAAAACAGGAGACATTCCCTCCATATTGGACTGGAAACGCCGATCTTTCGAGTATCTGTTTTCTTGCAACAAAGTCTCGAGGGATTAGTTTTCACAAGAGCTATGAATCTTAATCGTAACGGCAAAATGTTCTAAGGGAAATTGCACCTTTTTTTTGGGGTGGAAAAAACTAGCTAGTAGATCCAGACATTATCTTAGTTTATACAGTACCAAATAAGAAGTTATTTCATTTGTCCCACTGTGCAGAAAATTTGGGAATTTTGTGTGTCATAAGTGAATTAAGGTTAGCTGTATCAAAGGTAAAAAATACTTTTTTTTTCTTATCACCGTTAACGACATATCTTGTCCTGTTTCATACTAAAAATGCTGTTGTGAAAACAAATCAACATGAATGTTGAAAGGACAGCGTTACTTCTCTTGTAAATGTTTTATACATTTTAAACTACATGAGGGAAATGATTATCAAATCACATTTCATTAGTTTTTACCATCTGTTCTGCATCCATCCCGATCCGTCCCCCCATCCACCTTTCATCGCGCGGCCATGACTGGGTCTCACAGGGAAGGCAGCCATTCTCCTTTCATCCCCTCTTAGAGGACAAACATCAGTCCCATCTCGCTGGCCATCCATATTCATGAGCTGCTTATAAATATCTGATAGCAGCCCCGGTACAGCTGTTTTACTGCTGGAGCCACGCTCAGCATCTCGCACATGTATAGACACACAAACATCGTTTTGGAGATGGCTGGGAATGCACGTCCATGGACATACGTGCTTGAACATACATGGCTGTTGTTTTTTTCTCTTCTTTGGAACACATACATATGACCAGCACCTTCATCACCCTTACCTGCCTCTTAATGTGAGAGCATTTTCGCTGCCATTACTTGTTGTCTCTTTAGTTAAGCCCTAAGTCTGATTATTAAATTAAAGGTTCTGTTTAAGTAAGTAAGTAAGTAAGTAATATATATTTATATAGCGCTTTTCGAGACCAGGGTCACAAAGCGCTTTAACAATCAAAACAATACTCAAAACAGTACATACTTCAAAGATCAAGACAACACCGAGAACAACACAGGAGTTCGAGAAATTCAAGGAAAAGCCTGAACAAATAGAAACGTCTTAAGATGTTTCTTAAAGGAGTCAGTAGACTCCATCAAGCGCAAAGAGAGAGGAAGATTGTTCCAAAGCTTAGGAGCAACAGCCTGAAAAGATTTCTCTCCTCTGGTCCTGAGCCGTGTGCGTGGAACCATAAGTAGATTCTGATCCACAGACCTCAGAGCCCGAGCTGGGGTGTAAGGCTGGATCAGATCAGTGATGTAAGGAGGAGCCTGACCATGAATAGCTCTGAAAGTAAGAACCAGAATTTTAAAGTTGATCCTGAAAGAAACTGGAAGCCAGTGAAGAGTTTTAAGGACCGGAGAAATGTGAGTTCTTCTACTAGAGCGGGTCAGAATTCTCGCTGCAGAGTTCTGAATCAACTGCAGGCGAGACAGCTCCTTCTTGTTAAGACATGAAAACAAACTGTTACAATAGTCCAGACGAGAAGAAACAAACGCATGGATTACAAGCTCCAGATCATGTTGTGACAGCATTTTCCTAAGTTTAGAGATTTTTCTCAGTTGAAGGAAACAGTTTCTGGTCAGTTTTCTACAGTGTTGAACAAGAGACATGTCTTTATCAAATACAACACCCAGGTTTCTCAGGCTCAGTTTGACAGACTGACCTAAGTCACCCAAGTACTGACTCAACCCTGGAATCGTATCATCAGGAGCAATCACCAGAGTTTCAGTTTTGTCCACATTAAGCTGTAAAGTGTTTTCACTCAGCCATTGTTTGATTTCTAGCAAACAATTGACTAAGCTGTTCAGCCTTTGGGGCTCAGTTGGGTCAAAAGAGCAGTAGAGCTGGATGTCATCAGCAAAAATGTGATAAGAAACATCTGGAAATCTCTGAATGATTTTACCAAGGGGAATCAAGTACAGCAAAAACAATAAAGGACCCAGAACAGAACCTTGAGGGACTCCACACAACAGATCTGCCGATTCAGACCTCATTTGATTGGCAGATACACTAAAACTGCGCCCAGAAAGGTAAGATGAGAACCATTCTAACACAGACCCAGACAGTCCCACTTCATCCCTTAGTCTTCTCAGCAGGATCTGGTGATCAACTGTGTCAAAGGCTGACGACAGATCCAAGAGAACCAGAACAGTGAATTTACCAGAGTCAGCCGACATCATGATGTCACTGGACACTTTCAGTAAAGCTGTCTCCGTAGAGTGATGTTTACGGAAGCCAGACTGAAACTTCTCATGGATGTCGCTCTGATCCAAGAACAAAGACAGCTGCTCGGACACCACCTTCTCCAAGATCTTGGACAAGAAAGGGAGCTTAGAAATAGGCCTGAAATTACTGAGGTCAGTTGGGTCTAAGCCTGGTTTTTTGAGCAGAGGCTCCACAATGGCATGTTTAAATGCATTGGGAAAAACCCCTGTGGAAAGGGAGAGGTTCACCATATTGGTAACCCAGGGGCCAATTACATCAAATACTTTGATAAAAAGCCTACAAGGAAGGACGTCATCTGAGCAAGAGGAGGGTTTCATGAATAGCTCTAACATAACATGTTATTATCTAGCATAACATGCTAGATATAAGACAGATTTCTTAAAAGGATGAATGAGTGTTTTTTGGGGGGGTTATAATAATGAAGGCAAATTGTTAAATGTGTCACAAATGTTTTTTTTTTCATTGATGCAATAGGCAAACACAATGTTAACCAAAATACAGCATATTGCAGAGGTTTCCAAATAACAGGTTAAAAAATATTTATCCTATATTTCATTGACAGTCTGAAGAATATTGTTTCCATTGCAGTCAAAAAGCATTGTTTTCGGTTCTCAATTTGATTATTAACTCTTTTTGTGAATTCCAAACGTTGACATTATAACCAGTGATGGTCTAAAGAGCTTCATGAAGCAGTGTCATTATTTTCAGAGTCCACTAGATGGCGGTCTCTGCACTATTTTCCTTTGTTTTGATTAACTGTTCTAATGAAACATCACATCATTTTTTAACTGATAGCGCCACCTACTGACCTCTAAACAACACGACACTGTTTCATGAAGCTTCATCAGACCATCACAAATTATAGATGATCCTGCTATCTGAAAAAAAAGCTTGTTTTAGAAAAACTGAAATATTTTCTTGTTGTCTCATTCTCATTTGTCATCACCCTCTTTCACGTTACGTCTCTTCTATAGACTGTACATAATGGACTTAGTATCTATGATGTCACCCGTCTGTTTCTGAAACATGGTTCTTCATCTTGACTGGACCCTGTAGAGGCAAGGTCCAGGAGATCCTAGATCAAGAAGCATGCAAGGTGAAGCACAACACCTTTGTGAGAGGGGACGAGTAAGGACTGTACAGGTGAACTCCTCCAGCAATCTGAACCTATGGCAGCATAGAGCTGGTCCAGACAGAGCCTGAGTCAGTAATAACTAGAAGCTTGGACTGAGAGAAGAGTTTAAAACCTTATCTAAAGCAAAGAGAGGATGCCTGCCCTTAAGACTGACTCTGGTCATTGGTTCCACAGGAGCTTGGTAACTGAAGACCCTGCCTCCAAATCTACATTTGACAATTCAAAGGTGTAACCAATGGGTCAAAATCTAAATCTAAAGGCTGTGGTATTATTGTAGGCTGATATGGTTCGATTAGATCTGTGATACGAAAGAATAGAAACGTGATGTATTGAATTGACAGAAGCTAAAACTGGAGGCTAGGAAAAACTTTTTCTAATTCACTGGATCCATGGTTTCTTTACCGCACTAACCCCCCTCCTCTAACTGAAGTCATGGAAATGCTGATGGCAGCAAGAAAAGTCATTTTGCCTCTGTCTTCAAATACCTTTGTTCTGTTTCCAATACAAATAGAAGAATATATATGAATAGTGTGCCGTCACAGGCAGAGAACTGTAGGAAGAGGAAAGTGAGGAAGTTGTTGTAGCCAAAGGTTGGGAGGAATCAATTACATAAAAAAGCCTACATAACCCCCAAAAAAACAGTATAGGTTTTTACAGAGACTAAAAACAAGTGATTTGCTTATTTTGTTTAGATCTTCCATTAGATAATGTGTCTTACTAATCATAGGGAGGAAAGGTATTTGAGAAATAAATGTATATATCATGTTGTTCCCCTAAAAGTCCGACATTTCTTATACTCAAGCTTAGTTAAATTACAATTGGACCACATCAACTTCAGTACTTGTAGACCTTCAGATATAGACAACCAAAACTTAGACTTAATCTAGTAAGATTTAATATAGTACGAAAGTCATGTTTACGTATAACTATACAGTGCATTGTTTATTAGGTGTTTAAAGACAATAAACTTGTAATGGGTTGATGAAGCTTCATGAAGCAGTGTCATGTTATTACGAGGTCAATAGGTGGCGCCATCACTTTAAAAATGATGTGATGTTTCATTAGAACAGTTGTTTAAAACGTTTTTTGCTGAATTAGCTAGCACATCTAGTCAGGAGGTTCTGAAGCAGGGGGGTTACTTTACTTTTCTCAATGGGCTACATCATATTCTGTGAATGTTGCGAGGAACCCTCTTGTAGTGATGGTCTGATGAAGCTTCATAAAGCATACTTCATAAAGTGTCATGTTGTTTAGAGGTCAGTAGGTGGCGCCATCAGTTTAAAAATGATGAGATGTTCAGAAAAGACTAAAGGAAAATAGTGCAGAGACCGCCATCTAGTGGACTCTGAAAATAATGACACTGCTTCATGAAGCTTCATCAAACCCTCGCTACAAAAAAAGAAAACTCGCTGATTGTTGTCGATCAAACTTTTTCCGTGAGTTATTTATTTTCATTCTTAAACACCAAAATCAATACTAAATCTTTTAGACATGACATTATTATAACTACTAACGCAATCCAAAGAACTCATATAGTTATACTACACAGGGACAAAGGAAGAAGACGTATTTGGAAGCTTAATTGTTTCACTGTTTTGCTATCGGCGTCGTTCAGGTTTTGTCCGATTTTTGTCAGACCGCTACGTTTGAAGCCAGTCTTGGAAAAAAACGCATCTCATGTAGCTGTGAGACTGCAAAAGTCAGTTTGGTTTAGTCTTGTTCACCGTCGAGGCCAACCGATACTGATCTTCTTTCGAAAGTACCTGACACTTGTCCAGATTTATCATTTCCATGACAACACACACCGTGAAAATGTTCTTTGTCTGTGTAAACAATTAGCCAAGAAGAGAATAAGAAATCCCTAATGTTATGAATCTGGGCCCAGTTATCTCTTGGTGAAGTCGACCTTTGAGTCTAAAGTTGTTACTGTTCTGCAGACACAATAAACAGCTAAAATCTAGTTCCTGCTGCTTTTTCTCTGGTGCTACTCAACACATTCTGGACAACAGACCAAGGTAACATGGCTTTGGTTGAACAAAGCATTGATAAAAAAATCAATGATGTTGCTTAAACAGTGCCAAAAAGTAGGCTAAAGAATTAATTTTGTCCAAAATCAAAGCTTTTTAATACAAATAAAAGTACTTTGTATACGTATACAAACTTGACACTTGACCGGCTCCCTTTCTGTCAGTATCATTTTGGGGCTTAGTTGTGTGTCTATACGACATAAGGACCTTTTCCAGGCAAGTTTTAATGTCTACCTAATAGGGCTTGGTATTGAATTTTGGTTCATTCGTGGCTTCTTCGTCTTTCGGTGCCAAGTTTCAGTACCCATGTGTGATCCAAACTTGATAATGTGTGGGTTTTTCGGAATAAAAACTGATAAGGCACTGCTCTTCGGATTAATTTGTCACTTGTTTTTTAAAATATTTTTTTGTTATTAATAAACAGAAATATTTAACTCGTGATTGTTTTAGGTGTAAGTTCGTTCCCTGTTTGTTAGAATAGATTGGTTAACGAAAAAAGTATGTTTATCCGTAACTGTATCGAACACAAACACTTGATACCTAGTGATATGTTGATGAAGCTCAAATAAAGCAGTGTCATGTTGTTTAGAGGTCAGTAGGTGGCGCCATCAGTTGGAAAATAATGTGATGTTTCATTAGAACAGCTGTTCAAGATAAAGGAAAGTAGTGCAGAGACCGCCATCTAGTGGACTCTGAAAATAATGACACCGCTTCATGAAGCTTCATTGAAACATCACTATCGATACCCAGCTAGTTTTGGGCTAATAATTGATGACGTGGCATGGACCCCTTCTTTCCAACCTCCTAAAATCCTTCCCTATTATCCTATAACATGCAATGTGTAACGATCCTCCGGTGCATCCCTTCGAATTAATCACTCATCACAGAAATAATAAGTCTATCAGATCAACCCTGTTGAACCAAAGATAATGGAGTAATCGAAGAAGTGCAAGAAAAAAACTGTACTAAACGGGGAATTAATTGGAAAGGAGAGCGCGGTGGAAGGTTGGAAGCCGGCTGTACTCATTAAGGCGCGCAGAGCATCTTGGCTCTTCTCCCACACCTCACGGCTCATCATCGCTCGGGCCTCGGCTGCCAGCGAGCCCCCACCTCCACCGGCAAAAAAACCCCTCTATCCTTGCTTCCCCCTCCAGCCCCTATAATCACACCCGCAATCACAGCTCCTAATTAGGTTAATTAATTTGTATCAGCCCTTGTAGGGACTTGGCTGATGAGGCAGGCAGCCTGAATCGCGTCACTTCTTCTTCCCCCTGTTTGCAAAAAAAAAAAAAAGGCGAGACGGAGAGAAGAGCTGATGCAATCCTACTAGCTGATCTTAATATGGAATAGGGGGTACACGTTTAATCCCCCACCCCCACACACCTCACAACCTTGTAACCCCTTCCCCCCTGCTTTTGTTTTTCACCGGGGGTGACACCGACACCTAAACAGTGAATTATAACCGACCGTGTCACAAGGCTTCATTGTGTTCTTCACCGCGGGATGAACATATCCTGTACGATAGTGTCGGCTCCAGAAAAAACGCACAATGTTTTGCTTGTCTGTTTACACTTTTGCGAGCGTGTCATGGTGTTCGAGAAAAGGAAAGAAAAAAAAAAGAGATACAGTGATAATGATTCTATTGGCGGGTTGTCTGCATGAGTCGTCAGGGACCGATCGTAGCATCGCATTACAATCAACGGCCCTCATCGCCCCTCATCAGGCCACTGACGAACAAACTCTGATTAACACCCCCAAGTCTGATTATTGCAATCACCCGAGCGCACATACACACACTGTCCTCCTTCGTACACACTTCACACAAAGTTCTCATCACCACATAGTTGTTATTCAAGAGGTAACCATTAGGAAAGTTGCCGTTTCAGTAGCAACACACAATTTGGGGGGGACAAAAAAAAAAAACCCGACTGTGCCCAGATCTAGGAATACAACAACAACAACAACAACAATAAGAAAAGACAAACATAAATCAGCACGACGCGTCGACATCAACAGAAGACGATCTTAAAATCAGCAGGTGGGAATAGTTGAGACCATCAAATGCATGAAAATAAACATGTTATTTAGGATGAACTTTTTATACACCGATTTCTTTTTTTGGCAATTGATTCTAGTTCAAAAAAAGTTGTTCCTTTTTTTTGCCTGAATTAGCCAGCACATCTGTTTTTTTTAGGAGTCAGGAGGTTCTGAAGCACTTTACTTTTCTCAAGGGGCTACATCATATTCTGTGAATGTTGCGAGGAACCCTGAAGTAGTGATGGTCTGATGAAGCTTCATGAAGCAGTGTCATGTTGTTTAGAGTCAGTAGGATGCGCCAACAGTTTAAAAATGATGAGATGTTCAGAATAAACAAAAGGGAAATAGTTCAGAGACCGACATCTAGTGGGCTCTAAAAATAATGACACTGCTTCATGAAGCTTCATCAGACAATCACTTCTCATAAGTGAGAAGAAAGAAGGGATGAAAACTAATCTGATTAATCTGATGGAAAAACATAAATTAAATTATCAAATAAATCAAAGTGTTATGTCGCAACCCCATACAAATAATGTTTAAAGTTATTATTATTATTATTACATATATTCTTCTACAATCGTAAACACTAAGTAACTATTAACAAAACGTGACTCAAACTTCATTTGATAACAAATATTTCTATTTGTCTAGTTTAAAGAAGAAGAAAAAAAAAATTAAACAGTTTTAATTTAGAATTGAATGACATTTCTAAATTGAGTGTTCATGAGTGAGCATGCATGACGACCGTGGTCAAGCGAATTCCAATAGGAATAAAAGTCACGACTATATTTTTAAATACACGTTGAATGCATGTATTTAAGACAAAAAAATGTTTTTGAGAAAATGATGCCGAATATAAAGGTAGGCAGTGAAACCTGTGCTGATTTTCTCTCTAGTCACTATTGTCTATGTCAGATATTATGGTATATACATCTATATATATCTGTATAACCATGTAATGCAGTCAAACATGGCCACTAGCTGAGTTCAATGAGAGGAGGTGTGGTATCGCGTAAGAGAAGTTTGGAAAGTGAGGAGCATGTATGTGGAAGGTGAGACGGATCATTTGAAAATGTTAATTAGACGCCTGAAGTTAAACTTATTAAACAATGTTAACTACTTATTCTACAGTATAAGTAAAGATGTTGGGAAATACATTTGATCTTGAAACACTACACTTTGGATTGTCTATTTTAAAAGCGACTTTTAGTCATTCTACCCAGAACTTCTGTCCTCATGGGTTGGAAAAGGGAAATATTTGAATGTATTGACATATGATTTCATGAGTTTACCTGTATTTAAACAGGCCAGCGTTGGTGATAAAGCAAAAACCAGTGCGATAACAAACCTTTGTCGCTCTCCTTTAAATCGTGTGGTTCAAAACAAAGTGGGTGATGAAAACATAAATATACACGTGTGCAATCTCAGACAGACAATGGCACGGGGAGGCTGCGAGACAAGGACAGATCCGGTAGTTAAAACGTAATGAACACGTCCCCGAGGCGCCCGCCTGGCATTCTCCTGAATGATGGACTGACAGTGATACCGGGGCAGATGGGTGCTCTCCACGCCCCGTTCAACACACCCCCCTCCCTGCCCGGGAGAGAGACCCCCTGTAGGTATTCCAGAGCTGGTGGGTAAAGGAGGTTAGAGGGGTGCTGCGTATATGTGTGAGGTTTCCCCCTATTATGAAGACCCGGTAAGATTTAGACTCCATGCAAATTTAATCAGTTCGAGTGCTCATTAGTTGACAAAAAAAAGGGGGCTCTCTCTCCGTCTCTGATCCCCACCTCAATACCGCAGCCAGCTAGCTAACACACTGGAAGTCACACACACACACACCCCAAAACACACACACTCCGTCAAGGCTTTTCAGACGTCTCCCCCCTCGGCGCGAGGAGTGAGGCCGTCGTCGCTAGTATCCACTACTTCAAAAGCCCTATGACACACAGCTTCAAGTTAAAGGAGAGAGGGATGCAAGGATGGAGACTACCTCTCATCCCCCCAACCCTTTACATTCTAACACACCCTCCCCGACACTCCAACCCCGGGGTAGCTCACTCTCTCCCTCTCTCCACCCTCTCCAGTTCCCTTTAATTGGGAGGATCGATTAGCACCGTCCTTAACCATTCTTAACCCCGGCTCTGTGCGCCGGCTCTGGAGGACTGGGTGCATTAGAGATGGAGGTATGCAGCACTTGTGGTTAGCGAGAATCAAATGGATGGAAAGGTTAAGTGGTGTGTTTTTTTTTTGTTTTTTTTTTAATATCATGAAATAACAAAAGCAGTTTAAACAACCTGCTCTCATGCTCACGTGAAGGAGTCTCATGAATGACATTAAAACAAAGCTGTAAAACAAGCATCAGAGAACCTCTTGAAATATAAATTCCAATTCCACTACCTGATTATTATTATTTCCATTATATTTATTAATTTATTTTTAATATGTTGTTTGTTTTATTAACTTTTGTGTGGTCATTATAAATTAGAAAATTGCATGCATATTCTATATAGATACCATATCACGAAATTTTCTAATTTATGTTTTTTCTTCTTCTGATTGTGGTTTTCCTCCATTTAAAATGTAATTTAGTTCATTATTGTTTATTTTTTACATAAATGTATACCATGGCTCCAACTTTTTTTACATCTTACACTTTCACACTAATGTTCTACTTTATTTTTCTGAATATACCTTTATTTATTCCAAAATTGTCTTTTATTTCGTATCATAATTTTTTTATTAAATAATAATGAAGGTTATATGTTATCTTATTTTCCATCAATTTATTTATATATAATTTATTAAATAATTTAACGCCTGTGTTTGAAACTTTTTATCGGCTTTAGTAGTTGAGTGGTAGTTTTACTAGAAGTTTCCATCCATATTTCAATGTATTTATTGAATTGATTACATCTTTCTTTTTTCCAGGTCTTTTAATAACTTGCTTTTTTAATGAGGGGAAAAAAGGTTTATTGTTTCATTTGTTAAACAAGCTCTACTTTCACACTCGGTTACGATATATTAGGGTCAGTTTCTGCATTGCAGCCCTTCACTTCTCAACCCTTCCACTCCAATAGTGACCATGTGTTAGCGAACCTTTGGGGTCATTCACTTCAGACATGGGGTTTGGGGGCACAACAGGATGGCCTATGCCAGGCCGCTGATGAATTACGAGGCGTTTCACAATAGAGGGATGCCTGTCTATATCTTTAACATCAGGAATCGCCCACTGGCAACCCCTGAGCGTCGCCTCTACACCCCGGCGCTGGAGTGCATGAATGAAAGGAGAGCTTGAGGAGAAACAGTGGATCGTCTGTGTCGTGGTTGCGATCTCAGATAGGGGTCCCCGGAACTGCGCACACAGTGTTTTGACCCCTACGCTCTCCACCGTGACCTCTTCTCCCTCGGCTTACGGACGCCGAGCCTAAGGGTCCTTATTCACGCACGCTTTCTCGGCGGATTGACGTAGTCGGAGAGGGCAGTTCGGGTGGGAAGAGGGCACGATGAGGGTTTGCAAGGACATTATTCATTCTCTGACTTCCTCATTGGCTGGATACAACCCCCACACTTCCCCGGAACATGTCCAACAAGGCCAGCGATGGTAAAACTAGTCAATCTATTCTTTTTCAATCAACTAGATTTGAGGAATATTTTTATTATCATTAGTTCTTCTTCTAAACGTCACAGCTTAAACACATTAAAATAAGTCACAGCAACGTTTCAATCGGGCTATTTCAGATAGAATATTTAGACTTAAGTTTCCATTTTCCCCATCTTCTTGTGAGTTTCTAAAAATAAATCGAAAGAAAATTGAAAAAGCATTTTAGAATATATATATATATATATATATATATATTTATATATATTTAACCATAGTATGTTTGTGATTTATACTTAAAAGTTTTATGACATCACATTTTCCTGTCAGATTCAGGAGATTTTACTTCATCTCTCATTTCCTTTAGCTCGACAGCCCCTCACAACAGTCGCAGTACATAATGTGACTCCCTTGGATGTTTAGTTGCTCTGAACTGCGATGAACTAGAAGAATGATTATATGAAAATTACTAAAATTAAACATTTAAAAGCTTTTAAAAGGGTTTATTGTAGGCATTATGACAGTGTATAATAATTTACTGTCATTTAAAACAAGGTTCATAAGTACAGAATAATATAAGAATGGACGGATAGAGAGATGTGGAGAAGGGTTAATATCATTCTAGATTTTCCTAAACATCATCTTAAACATGAGTTCAGTCTTATACTATCAGATTGTTTCAGGGTTTTGATGAAGGGGACAAAGAAATATGTGCACAACCTTTGTCATTACATTGTATTTACGGTATGAGCTATGGACTATGATTTTTTTATATTGTGAGTGTTTTATATACCGAGTGCTTGTTGTTAATTGTGACTCTTTATCTTGGTACTGGACCAAGCTGTTCCCATTCTAACTGCTCATAGTAAAAATAAGTGATGGTCTGATGAAGCTTCATGAAGCAGTGTCATTATTTTCAGAGTCCACTAGCAGTATTTTTTGTTTTTGTTTTGAACCACTGTTCTAATGAAACATCACATGATTTTTAAACTGATGGCGCCACCTACTGACCTTTAAACAACATGACACTGCTTCAAGAAGCTTCATCAGACCATCACTACTTGTCAATTTACACTCCTGTTGGTACACTTATTTCCCTAATGGGATAATGTGTATACATTTAGAAATGTTTTAAAGGGTCATATTCTCTTGTATTTCTATGAACAGCTGCTGCCCATGCGCAAAGATCTGTCCGAAACTATCAAAAACGTCATCACCAACGTGAATGAAGTGGGACATTTTTCCAGCAAATAACTCTTTATGAATGGAATTTGATTGATATTTTTAATATAAAGTGTGTTTTAATAGAGTTAACAACTTTATTAATAGCAAACACTAAGTGTAAGACAAACCTTGCTGTCGAGGGAAAATGTGAGGAGGAACATAACTCAGTGAAACACCCCGCGAGGGGAAAAGCAGAGAATCCAGTCGCGTACACGGTTGTAATGCAAAACTTAATTTCCCGTCAACCCTCTGATGTCTTAACAATGACGTGTTGATGTCAAGGTGAGCAAATACTAACATAAAAGAATCACAGATTATTGTGTCCGTCACCAGATAATAAGAGGAGATTGCCGTCTGTCAGTCCGGCCTGAAAAAACTTCCTCAAAGCAAGAATTAAAGTGACAAAGGCGGCAATGAATTGGCACTAATGTGTTGATGTTAAGGAACTATATTAGCCGTCAACTAGATTCCACTTCATCATGCGCAGCCGTCTATCCTGCGGTGACGTGAAAAGGGGTTATTGGAAGAGTTCGCTGCATCCTAAATCAACGGCTGCACTTGAAGGATGCGGTCCACAAAAGGCGTGTCCTTGAGAGGATCTGAAGGCTAAAGCCAAAGACCCTCCCCTCCCTTTCCCGAACTCACCCCCCTCCACTCCACGACCGTCAAGCCTCACAGACAATTCTAATCGTGTTTGTGCTTTCCTGCTCAACTCGGTGGAGAAAATGTGCAGATTTATCACCGGGAAGTTCAAACAGCAGACAGAATGGTAAATTTAAGATGCTTTGAAGAGTAGCGGCAGCTAACACACTCGTTTATATACTTGGAAAGAATTATTTAAGACTTTATTACTGGTCATATATGAGTTAAAGACAGATTAATTATTACTTGATCAGCCACAAGAGGCAGGGAGTCGGTCAGAGTAGTTCAAGAGGGAAGGGTTGTAGGTTCTGTTTCAGCTTGAAGCAGCAGTTTACTGTGTTGAGTTTGTATGTTCCCTCCATGGTTGTATCGTTTATCTGTGACAGACGGGCGACCTGTTCAGGGTGTCCCCCACCTCTTTCCCCAAGCATCTAGGATAGGCTCAAACGCCCCATACTTTTTAAGAAATATAAAATCACTTAAATTAATGTATTTTTATAATTATTTGCCAATTAATCCGAGTTATCTTCATTATTTCCAACTACTTTTTCTCTTTATACTTTGTTGTGTAGTCCTGTGTTCACCTGTATGAGTTTAATATTAGATTTATTTAGTCCAAAAAAAAGGATATTCTTTTCCACAATTTTATGTCATTTTTAGCACAGCTAACGTGAAGCAAATTTCCATTTACACATTTGAAATAAGATACAATCATCCATGACATTGCATCGACGAAAAGGCAGTAGAAGTCCTCTTACTCTTATTTGGAAGTCAACTACATTACTTAAAAAGTATTTTATTTATGTTTACTGAATAGAAAGATTATTTAAAAAAAATAATTTTAGAGATCTGAAGCCATGAGACCATTTTAAAATCATTAACCCTCATATTCAAATTATTTAAGTAGACTGGTGACATATTTTTAATTTAAATTTAAAAAAAAAAGTGTGTCCAATTAAAACTTTATATTTCTATGAAAACAAATCAAACTATTTACACAAAACTTGCACTCGTCGAGCAGTATTCCATTTGAAAGACGCCACTTCTCATTCTTCAAGACTCTTGAGGCTTTAATTAAGTCTGACCCCATTTAAACCCCATCTTAATAATTTGGGCGACAGAAAAGGTTTCGAGCTCATCTGTGGGAACAGTCTCTATATAGGATCTATATAACATGGAACACTAACGCCACCTACTTGTCAGTGAAGGAAGTGCAAATGAGATTTATGTCATTGACAGAATCACATTTAAATTAAAAAAAAATCTCTAAATCATATTGGCTTAGATTTACAACCCAAGTTTCCTTTTTTGGATTTGAATTTTTTATTCTAACCACTTTAATGCTACTTTAGAATACAAACCTACAATGTTGCTTTGGTTTTATAACTGAATTTAAATTAAATGAGGTTTTAAAAAAAAAAAAAAAGACCACAGACAGTATTTTGGATTATAGGAAGAAACTACAATCTTTATTAATATATATACAAACTGCGCGGATGCAAAGGCAGAAAATCCATTTAACAAATGTCGAGCATCTCTAACGTTTCCTTTTGGCCTCAAATTTGTAGATGGCGGGAGAATTTGGCGTCTCATTCTTCACCTTGACCTTCTTCCCCTTGTCCTGTAGTTCAGAAAGTAATAAAAAATAAAATTAATTAGATGTGATCAATTATGTAGAATAGACCGACAATGAGGTTACGATTTAAAATAGAAGATAAGAATATGGACTCAAATATGCAGGGATGTGCTACTTCATTAAATGTTATTATTAATATTTAAATTGTTCTCACTTTATGTTTTATATATATATATATATATATATATAAAATACGAAAAATAACTATTAATGTTGTTTTAAATAATCATCACAAAAAGTGAAAGATGTGACTGTATGACAACAGTTCTTAAAATGTAATTTAAAGCTAAAGTTGCCATATAAACATTATTTACCAAATCTTTTTCATTAGGAAAAGCAAACGGAGTTGAAAATAAAAAAAGCAAACCATCGCTGGACTCACCTGTAGATCCTTGCGTGTCTGGATTTTCTGGGTGATGACAAACAATTTCTTCTCTCGGTCTATTCTCTGCGAGAGAATCTGGTACTGGTGCCTATTCTGCCGGGCTATTTTCTATGCGAGACAAAAGGAACACATAAGTTTCAAAACTCTCAAAAGGGTTTTGAAAGATGCACTTAAAAAGGCAACACAGACCTCAATACTGTCACTGTCAGTAGCTCCAATGACGCTCTTCTGCTCCAGGGTCGCAATAGTAGGTCTGTTGTAAACTCTGTCCACGAGCTCAGGAGCCGTTTTCAGATGTTCTGTCAGGTCAAAAGATCGCACTGCGCAGGGAAGAGGGAAGCTTGTTTAGGTTTAAAGCATATCTTTTGAGATAAATGCCGATTAGATCAAAACTCTCATCACAATCACCTTCTTTCATTGTATCCATAAAAAACGTGTGCTTGTTGTTCTGTTTGCCTTCTGCATTCAAAAGATGAAGCCCACCCTTCATCCTCTCAATTTTCTGTCAAGATATAGGCAGGAGAGGAAACATTAAAGCATGCGCAAATATCTTGTCTTCTTTCCAGCAAACCCAGAGAAATTAAAGGGATAGTCAACACAAGGGTTTGAATTTTGGATGAACTAAGGGGCAGGACAAATTCCGTTCCTTTTTAAAGTTGAAGGCAAAAATATATGTACATTTTAACATGGGACTGGAGCTCAGTTGTCATTGACTTAACACTTAAAAATATCCAAATACTGCTCGTCTGTAATGTAGTGATGGGTCTGATGGAGCTTCATGAAGCAGTGTCATTATTTTTCAGAGCCCACTAGATGGCGGTCACAGTACCCTTTTCCTTTTTTTGATCAACTGTTCTAATGAAACGTACACATCATATTTTAGGTAATTTAAAGCGTCACCTACTGGCCTCAAAACAACATGACTCAATATTAAGCACCCAATGTGTTTGAATAAGAAAGGCTACAAGCAGCAGCTGAGAGACTGAAATCTTCCACTACAAACATACCAAAATATATTGGATAGACTTAAGTTCATCTAAGAATTCCTCATATTGAGGCTTCAATACAAGATAGACGTAACAGATGAGCACCACAGAGGTATTTGGAAGTTTGTCTTTTTGAAAAAAAAAGAAGACCAATGAACTTCAGTTGTTACATTAAAATGAAAATACATTTTTGTCTATTACTCTAGAAAGTAAGTAAGTAAGTAATTTTTATTTGTATAGCGCTTTTCCAGACCAGGGTGGAACAAATTACTCCGAAAATAATTCCAACCCATAGTCTACATGACTAGAAAATTTGCATCCCTTTTTGGACAACAACAGTGAACTTACATTAGCTTCTCCAACTCTTTTCATCTCAATATATTTGATGTCCTGTGATCTCATCACTTTCTTCTGCTCCTCTGTCATCGGCTCCTCCTCTTTATTTCCATCTGGTATATGAACTCCATCCTGTAGTGAAGGTTTATTGTATTAATGCACTTTGAGAAATAAAATCAACATGAGTTTAGTTCATGAAAATAGGTGACTTACCTTCAGTTTAGCACTGATCATTTTATGGTAGAATTCATCGGGATTCTTCTCCAGGGCTTTTTTTCGCAGGGCTGCAAGTGTGTTTTGTTTCTTGTGATAGTCCCTGTAAAAATAAAAACACATATATTCAGAACATTATTCATTATTATTATTATTACAGTGTAATGTTCAAACTCAAGTCAACTCACACTGCTCGAAGTTTGTAGTCTTTTTTCTTTTCCAGCAACCCCAAGTGTTTCCTAAAACCAGGCTGATCACATGAAGCAAGAACATATTAAGAAGTAAATACACACAAGTGACTTAAAATAAAAATAAATATCCGTTTTAGGTTTAACATAACAGCATGGTAGCAAAAAGCAACAAACCTGAGATCGCTCATGGTGGTTTCTCTGGCGAGACTTCAACGCTTTCCTGAACGACGACATGTTTCCAGGCCGGTGTGGTCTGTGCTCACTTAAAACAAGGACGTGGAAGAGAATAAAATGATAGTTTTCTTGAAGAAAAGGGAAAAGAAACACGATGTTGCTGCTTCCTAAGAGGTGACACACGTGTCTTCCGGTGTGGGGGGAGCTTTCATTTCTCTGCCGCAGATTCGCCACTTTGTTGTCGCCATCAAAATATATATTTTTTAATACACATATAAAATAAAACAAAAACGAAAAAATATATGATTAAATACAAACTATAGTAGACAACGCAAACCAGACATATATAGTAATTAATAATATTTTCCGTCACCTGTATTCCCCTTAAAAGAGCGAGGGGTGGCGCTGTTGCACCACTGTTGCGTCTGCCTTATTTTTTCTTCTTTTTTAATTTTTCTTTTTTTTAATATTCTCAAACTTGATCACGAAACATCCCAAATAGTACAACTTACTGTATAACTTTATTAATATTAACTTGAATTTTTTTTTTCTTTGCAATTATTTAAATTCTAATTTCATTTATTTAAATTGACCTTGCAGATTTTACTAAGAACTTTAAGTTCATTGAGGACACAACAATAAAAAAAAAAAATATATATCATAATCAGAAACTTTTAACTCCATCTTCTGAGTATTATAGTTAAAGTATTAGTGGAGCTCTTGTTGTGTGGTTATTGTATCTATTAGCAGAATAAAATATACTATATATTGTACGCGTTGCAGAAAACTCGCCAATATTTACACCCCGTCATCTCTAAGACCCTTTTAAAGCCAGCTCAGCCAGAGGAGACACTGCAGAAGTAAATTGATGGCAAATAATATTCCACTAAACAGACATTTTCCTCCCTCACATCACACTATCCCCCCACTGACCGCAAGGAATTTGTTCTACATGTGTAAGATTTGCTCAGCATGCAGAACGTTTTGTGGGTGATGAGACCAGTGAATGGGATCAGTGTTTCCACATTATGTCATGGGCTTGTTTATCAGTCTGATGCACGACTCCTGTGAAGGTCTCTCCTCCTCGCACCCACGCGGTGCCACGCTTGCGGCCCAGGATTTACAGGTTAAATATCTGTATTTGGACTGTATTCGGGCTCCATGCTGTTTAATTCAAGGGAGGATTGGTCATTACAAGTTAAATGCTCAGTGAGCCGCAGCAGGGGTAAATACTACTTTGCAAATCACCGGCTTGTAGCCGGCTGATTCGTGAGCAGCAGGACAAGAACTTGAGAGTTCTTTCGGGGTCAGTAATTGAGGAATGCCCTAGTGGGGCCGAGACAGAAACATTTGGTTTTCGAATATAACCTTGTAAAAATATCAATGCTGACATGCTGGAAGACTAGCGAAACTTGGGCTGAGCTCAGAGTTCTGGTATGTCTCCTCCGACCAGAGTCGGTTGTCATCCACAGTGAACCATCAAACTTAACCGCTGAAAATTAAAAACGCATATGCAGAACATATCCCTTGGAGATTATAACAATACCACAGACCTGGTCAAAAACGTGGCCCCCAGGGCCCAATGTGGCACGACGACTTTATTTACTCGGCCCTCGGGAGGTCAGAGTGAAACATTAAACCTAATAACATACTAATGTTTCTGACAATCAATTTTATTTTGTAGTTATTTTCATTATCCAGTAGGAGTTAACATCTTAATATGACTTTATTGTCCCTTTATGTCCTATTATTATAATAAGATTTTTAATATGTATTTTTTAAAATGTAATAAAAAAACACATTTGCCTTTTGTATTATGATGTCAATGGTCGATTACACTTTCTTCTTATAGCATGTGGTCTTTCTTTTTATTTGGATTATTTTTTCTTTCTTTATTTAAACATATTAAGCTGTTTTTTCCTCCCCTCTTACTTTTAGTTTGACAGAAGTGATGGACTGATGAAGCTTCATGAAACAGTGTCTTATATGTTTAGCCCTGCAGGTGGCGGCATCAGTTAAAAAATGAGGTGAGGCTACGATAGAATAGAATAGATATCTGTTAATAGCAATAAACTAGTGACATCTAGTGGGCTCTGAAAATAGGGACACTGTTTCATGAAGCTTCATCAACACATCAAGCTGACGAAGCCAGTCACATGACCAGGTCAAATTTGATTTGATTAAAAAAAATATATATATATATATATACAGTAAGGTAATAAGTAATATAGTGTCCTTGACTTAATTAAAACTCAGTTCTTGCAGCAATCTATTCAAATTTCAGTAGGTGTGAGCATGTGTGTTAATAGCTGTCTATGGACTTGCAAAGTAAAATGTGTTTAAAAAAAAAATCAATGTTTAATCTTCATCTTTTACAGTATGTTTCAACAGCTATCGTCCGCCATGTTCACTCTGTATGCGGTAGGTGTCGGACCCCACATTTCCTGCACACCATAAACTCTTGTAAAAACCAAAGTGTTCTGCAATCGGGACTCTTGATTCCCCCAGCTTGACTCTGGAAGCATTTATATTGCAAGTTTAATAAACATGTTGGGATGTACGGCTCAACCTTCTCAACAAGACTCAACTCGTCACTGCAGGCGGACGTTTGTTCACTTGATCGAATTAACTCCATAACTATGATGTGCAACAAAAAGTCCTAGTAAAACGCGAGGTTTGAGAATAATAAAATAAGGTTTTATCTACATATTGCTGAAGCTAAGTGGAGCAGTTTAATAGCGTCATTAGTCTACAGCTCGGGGTCATCATGCTTATTACACTTAATGATACTCAGGTGTTACAACACCCAAATAAGGGTTTAAAGTGTAGCACTTATTTAAACTTTATGTACCAAAGCAAGACACCCATCCCCAATTTAGTGATTTAAATGTGCATATGAGTGCACAGCGGGAGGTTCTTGGTGCGTCCAGAACCTAGCTACAGTCACACTGATTGAAACCTGTATTCTAAAAGGTTCCAAAGTTGATGGAGTTGTAGACTTCCCCAATATTAACTAGGAATACTGTCTTTCAACTTGAATCTAGATAGTCGTTAAACAGATACTGATTCTACATTTAAAAATATTGTGATGTTTCATTAGAACAGTTGTTCAAAATAAAAGGAAAATAGGGCAGAGACCGCCATCTAGTGGATTCTGAAAAATAATGACACTGCTTCAGCCCATCACTGCTAAGTAGCACCATTAGTTTTAAAATGATATAAGGTTTCAGTAGAATAGCTGTTCTAAGCTATAGAATAAAGTAGAGAGTGACATCTAGTGGACTCTAATATTAGGAACACAAGTGATGATCTGGTGAAGCTTCATGAAGCAGTCACATTATCCACAGAGTCCAGCGGTCTCTGCACTATTTTAATTTGTTTTGAAAAACTGTTCTTATGAAACATTTCATTATTTTTAAACCAATGGCGCCACCTACTGACCTCTAAACAACATGACACTGCTTCATGAAGCTTCATCAATCATGTTCACGTTTTGTTTAACGGTATGAATTAAAACAATTGTAAGATTAACACTGGGACTAAGTTGTCATTGATATGTCACACTGCAAATATGTAGTTAATACCAATTGAGTTTTCTTATGAAAAAAGGTAATAAAGTAATTGATATATACTGTAAATGAGTACAGATGGCCAGCAACTATATAGAGCTCAGTATTCTTAGTAAAGCAGCAACTACTGATGATATGTTATGAAAGAAGG
Organism: Callionymus lyra; assembly: GCF_982586985.1. Taxonomy (NCBI): domain Eukaryota; kingdom Metazoa; phylum Chordata; class Actinopteri; order Syngnathiformes; family Callionymidae; genus Callionymus; species Callionymus lyra. The sequence continues at coordinate 17,076,976 of NC_141830.1, forward strand.
ATGCATAGACGGAAAATAACAGATTGCTCAGGTGGTTGTTGGTATTTCATTAAAATACTCAACATAACAAACATTAGGGATAGAAAAACTGAGAGCAATTAAATAAAAATAACAATAAAGTTATGTTCCAGAAGCCAAAAAATCCACAGTGCAATAAAAAACTATTATTAATGGATGTATTGAGGAACCTCAAAAATATTCCTCCCTAGTTGTGTGACCAGATTACTTTTTATGAACATGGCACTATATGTGTCGACAGAAAGAGAGACTTTTTGATGAAAAATATTGCTCCAATGTTAGATGGTCAACAACATTGTTTCGATTGGTCGTCTTCCTGCCGTCTTGCTTGGTTAGATTCCACAAGATTTACGAGACCAGAGCCCAAAACAACCTTGAATGGAAACATCTTCACAACGCAACTTTTCTGGTACGAAACCTTTCTCTTGTGAAAGAAATTGAATGGAAACCTGACCAAAGATTTGTGTACATTTCGTTGGGGTAAATGAATATGGTAGTTTATCTGACCAGACAGAGATGCCCAGCATCCATCTCTCTCATCCATCCCTTCTATGTGAGTTACCACAAAATTCTATGAGCAAGTCCTGACCCGGTGCATCTGCCCCATATGAAAGACCCCTCCTAGACAGGAGTCTGAGCCCCCTCTAATGGCTTTTCCCCATTTTATCAAAACAGTCTCGCACAGCTGCAATCTCAAGCCCCTCCACCTTCAATCTCAAGCCCCTACTTTGCAGAAAAGCTATCCGCTCTCTCAAGCCCCTCCAGTTGCTCCCTCGAACCCCAACTTTTTCAGATAGCTACCTGCTCTCTAAGGCCCCACAAGCTGCTTTTTCAAGACCCTACTTCTCCTTCATTGTAGGTGTTACTATTTGTCTGTCTCGGGGTGCGAAGGGAGACTCTCCCACCCCCTAAAAATAAACAAAATAATGTCTTTATGTTTAATTATTTTTCTTAATGGGGTCGTGAAAGGGGATGTAGTCCATCTTACTCCCACGGTCACATGGATATGTCACTTCATCGTTCACTCGCCACATGAAAAAACATAAGTAAAGATGTTTAAAGTGTGCTTAATGTAGTCAAAAATCTTATTTTAGTAGGTTTGGTCTCAAAAGTAAAAAGAGTTTATTTAGACTGTTTATCTAAATAAACATTGAACATGTGTGACTAACTTTGTGCCTCTGTGACTAACTAACGTTGTACACGGTGCTCCTGTAGAAGCCGTAAAACAATGGTGTCATACGCAGGCGTGGCTTTGTCAACACTAACGTAACTCTCACACACTGATTAACTGGCGTGACTCAAGAGACCGTACATGAGATAGTTCCCAGGACAATGAAACAGCTGCGCTCTGGATCCTGAGTGAACGTCATTTCTTGAGTCATGACCAAAATGATACATTAACAGTGATGAATGAAGCACGATATAAATTGGAAACTAACATGTAGCAGCTGAACCAAAGAGGAGAGTTTAACCGGAGTAAAATTCTGGATTGACAAATAATTGTTTTCCTTGTCATTCACTTTGTTGGAAAATATTAAAAATAAATAAGTATATTTCAAACATGATGATGATTTTAATTTTAATAGGACTTCTACTTAAAAGCTTGAATGATATTGATGAATATTTATTTTTGTATATTTTCTTTCATTCATTCATCTAGTCAAATAGTCTATTAAAAAAGACTCCCTTTATTCTATATTAAAAAAAAAAGATAAAATACAAATTTAAGAATGATTTTCCTTATAAAAAAAAGGAAAATTAATTAATTCTACATGTAATACTCATTAAAACTATATAAAATCACTACATAGAAACCATTAATAATAATATTACAAATATTAGTAATAAAACAATGTTGTTGAAATCACCTTAATTTAAATATTTGGTTAGCAATGAGAGAAAACAATTTTTTTTCTAAATATAAATCAGAAATAATGTTGAAAACATTTATTTAATATTTTTAATTTATTTATATATCAGGAAAAAATATTTAGCTAGCTAAACTAGCCTATGTTGCCTAGGTGTAAGAAATAAAATAACCCAAATAAACATTTAATATGTAATAAATATCGTATGAAATGAAAAATGGGATGTATTTAAATGATCATGGGGGTCCTCGGCCCCCTTTGTCACCTTAAGCTTCACCTAACATTACTCTCCTCCTAAAACCTTCACTGATGGGTCAGTAGTTCAAGAAATCATGTAGCAGTTTGTGAGTCTATAAGATAAGCTAGACCCACACAGATGCTAACAGAAGGACAGACCTACTGTTTAAAATATATCAATCCGGGTTGTCAAATACTTGTTCAGCCAATGGACAGAAGTATAAAAGTCAGTCCTAGTCTTGGCCCAGACAGTATACAATTTCAACTGTATAACACATTTAGTCTTCAGTCTTAATCCTTGTGTTATCTCAGGGTCAAGGTGACCCGAAGGCCCGTAAATAAATGTGTATCACATATATCAAATTAAAAATCAAAATATTGCGATCACGTATAATCTTTTTTTGGTCCAAATTTTTCTCAATATTTATGTTTCACTGTTTAATGGCCAGGTCTGTGGCCCAACTGCGGACCCTCGTTTTTATGTATGTGGCCCTTGTCAGTTGAACTTCAAATCAGGAAACTGGTGATGATTATGAATATTTTTACATATTATATAAAACAGTTGTGTGATAATAAGCTATTTATACTTAGTTTTCGAGTCACATTTTATTCTTCTACCAAATAAAACACCAGTTTTTTTTCTTATTAATGAATCCAACATTTTACTTAAATGTTAAGAAGGTTCTTTGTCAAAATACTCACCACTTACAACTATTATGTTATCTCAGGGTCAAGGTGACCTGACGGCCTGAAAACAAATTTGTTTGTGGTATCCCTTGCCTGGTTTCAGGCCATCGGGTCACCTTGACCCTGAGATAACAAAAGGATTAAAACCAAAATCTTTGCATAGCGAATCATTTATATTGACATTATTTTAAAAATAACCATGATAATACTATTTTTGTCATGGTATATTTATACTTGGTCTTTATTATAGCATTTCTTTCTCTGCTTTTTTTTTTCCCTTTTCACCATGACTATTAGTCACGCTCACATTTGGCACATTTTTTTTTTTTTTACTCATCAAATGTGGCCCTTCTCCAAAAAAAGTTAGGACAGCCCTGACATATTTCATTCCTCATTGACCTCACAGAAAAGTTCAATGTGGCCCCCAAAGAGTACTTCACACAGGTCTGGGTCCAAGTAGATGTTTCCTCAACATAAAAGAGCAGATTCAGTTCATTTAATTGAATTAAATGTAAATATAAGTGAACTTTTGATTCCGTTATTCTTAAGGTCGGATCCACCAGGAGGACCCCAGTGACACATGAGCCCACCAGGACCACAGACGGGACTTCTCTTGCTACCCCTGTTTGAAGTCACTATTGGAGAGGGAGTGTGTGTGTGTGTGTGTGTGTGTGTGTGTGTGTGTGTGTGTGTGTGTGTGTGTGTGTGTGTGTGTGTGTGTGTGTGTGTGTGTGTGTGTGTTGGGGGGAGGCGGGATCTTGTGACTCACCAGCGACTTCCTCAGTAGTAAGACAAAAGTAACCGGCAAACTGCATCTCTTCGTGGCAGAAGTTCGACTCTACTGAGTGGAAACACCAAAAAAAAGTTTGGACGAGCTGCGGAGTAGAAACTGCGCTGATCCCAGACCCGCCGGAGTCCGCACACAGAATCAACAGGTAGGAACTCTTTTATTCAAGCTTTTCTAGCGCGTATTTATCGTGTTTAAAACTTATTAGGAACAATCTATAAGGATAAAACATGCATATATTAATATGTACAGTATATACTTTTGAAAAAAACATTTTTTAAGTTATAGTATTTAGCGTTTTAAAGATGAATGAATGAAATACATTTGATCAATGTTTTAGAAAAAAATGAAAGAAGAAGAAAATGAAGATTGTCAATGTACAAGTACAACTGGAAGTAGTCGTATGATTGTAGTAGTATTAGTAGTTATTGCAGTTGTACTACGAGAAGTATTTTAGTACCTGGTTGAAGTTGTAGCTACAGTAGTGAAACAAGTGTTGGTTGTTATTTTAGTACTTAAACTATCCATTGTTGCCATTGTGGTAATAAAAGGTTTAGTAGAATTATCAGAATCAGAAACTTTTGTGCCATTATTATAAACAGAACATTGGATTTTTTTTGTGGTGGCAGTACTTATTATTGGTAGAAAGAAAGGGTGTGGATATAGTAGTACTTTGAAGTAACAGTTTCTATTATAAATTGTAGTATGAATAAGCTTTTATCCAATATTGACTTGTTTAGTCGCTGTCATAAGCATGGTACTACATAATACATATTAGTTAGTAGAAGTTCGTGAAGTACATGTTGCAGTTATCCTGCAGTAGAAGTAACACAATCACAGTATAGGTTGCAGTTGTAGTACAGTCAGTCAGTAAACTCATCCTCCCTTTTTTTAATTGTCATTTATTGATCGTAAAAGCTAAAATTGACTTTTCTGTGTGTCATCAACATTGGTCAGAGATGTGAGGTGATGACAACCATCAATACTTCACACCTTAATCAAACAAAGAATGAGGAAGGGAAGAATAAACCAGAAGAAAACCACTTCCTGTGACAAGTGAGCAGTCCACGGTTTGTCAAGACAAAAACGGATGTCTTGGACAAGCCCATTGACTTCGACTGTGTGACCCGCTGAACTGTGTTGATGTAGAGGGATTAGGGAACAAGTGTCGTGTCACCGAAGCACTGAAAAACCATTTGCGGAGGCCTCGGAGGACGAGGTCACTGTGGCTAAACTTGGATGTATTTGCAGCAGCAGGAAGTGGGATGTGTGACAGTACGCATCTGAGGAGGGTGTGTCAGTGTTGCTGAACTTTAATTTGGCTTTATCACCGATCGTACTGGTTGTGTCATGACTGAGTTGTAAGATCAGGGATTGGTTCGAAACATATTGATCAATGACTTATGACTGAGCCTTCAAATTAAACAAAGTGTCCTGGAGGTTATGTAATTGTCTGTGTTTGTCTGTTAGCAATTGAACGTCTTAAAAAATATCACGGAAATGTGGATGATAAAACAAACGACATGTGATTAAATGTATAAATCATTATAAAAAAGATTCTCAACACTACTATTCGGACATCTCCTCCTTTTAAAACTAGATAAAACATAGACATTTTTTTTATAAAATGCAACAAACAAATCTCTGAAACAATTAAACTCCCATGTGACTCGGGTGACAGCTTCCTTGAAATCATTTGTTTGATATGTTCTAGGGTTGCTAGATGAGTTTGACCAGTGATCTTAGGCTACCTTGCCAACAGGGGGCTTCCTTTTTGCATTATTTTTAAATCTTTTTAGTGTCTTATCTGCGACTAAATTATCCAACAGCGACTCAGAGTAGAATCATTCATTCTCTGCACACATGGTAGAAGGTAGTGATGGTCTGATGAACCTTCATGAAGCAGTTTCGTTATTTTCAGAGTCCACTAGATGGCGGTCTCTGCACTATTTTCCTTTGTTTTGAACAACTGTTCTAATGAAACATCACATCATTTTTAAAGTGATGGCGCCACCTACTGACCTCCAAACAACATGACACTGCTTCCTGAAGCTTCAATGTAAAGAAGGTTCAAATGGACCAATGATCTTTAGACAAAACAATCATGTAACAGACCGTCCACTTCCTTATAAAACTGTCGCACTGGCTCGTTCATTTAGCCTCCCACTGAGTCCTTATTGTGTGTGCACGTGGCCATGTGTCTATCTGAGAGGAAGTGACCTCAGGTTTCCCACATGGGGGCGGCCAGGTGCAGGGGGGTGTTATTGTGTGGGGCGCACGACTTCCTCCATGGACGCTTTGTTGGTAAACGTCTGAAACGTGATCCCTCGAGCCTGGGCCCCTGTGGGAGGTAAATGTATTGCTTCACAAAACAGGCATCCTGTCCTCTGTCCTCATCTGTCTCGCTACAATCTGGCAGTTAAGTCTGTGGTTCATGGAGAGAGAGTATAAACTTTATATAGGCAGATAAAGAGTCTAAATGGTAACTGACTTGCTGCTAATGTGGTAATTACATTCCACAGGGGATACAATTACAAGTCCATACCTAACACTTACTGGCTACTCTCAAAGGAAATACTGACTTTAAAGGAAATGGCAAATTATACGCACTGCAGATGTAACGTCCTATTACACCGATTTTTCTGAATCAGGGCATTCCACTCCTTTGTAACATTTGTTAAACATTAAACTGTTCTGAGCATGACTTCCGATGAATCAGACGTTGTTTTGGAGGTTAAGTCTTCAAGAAGTTAAGATTCACACCCGCGTCACCGCATGGAGTTGACGGTGCGAACCGGTGAGTCAGCTGCCCTTTTCTCTGGCACCTTTGCCTGGAGGTATGATTGCAGGATCAGGCTGGAACAAAAATGTTTGGCAACACAACTGTTCACAGGACAGAGATAGACATGCGTCAGTTACCAACACTCAGTCTGGTTCCTGATGCCATTTCGGGATTAAAACCACCTCAGCAATTTTTCTGTGGAAGTTCTTTTTGTTCACACACTGCCAAGAAGTGATAATAAACATTATAGGGTTAGCATTACCAGGTTAAAGGTATTAAAACGTAACTAATTTTCTGCTCAAGGATTGTGATTTTTTTCACAGTAATGTTTCTATTTAGAGGTATAGACAAAAATTCATTTTAATGTAGCGACTGGAGCTCAGTTGTTTTTTTCTTAATCTTCATCCAAAACATTAAAAATATCTATTTTTTAGACATAATATATCAGTAACTGCAATACACAAGTCTGTTCAAAGGAAGTTGTTACAAGAGATACACACAAGTTGGCAATTGTGAAATTTTGATGGTTTGATTTGTTGAAAGACTGTAAATAAAAATCTTTCACATACATACAACTTTCTCTTCTTAACACGTTTCGTGCGTAAAGTATTTTAATAGCGTTTTTATATTATTGATTCGTTTTTAATAATAGAAAATTCTAAACTATAGTTCAAAAAATATTTTATTAACTATTAACTAGTCTTTCATCAGGCAGGTCAGAGTGACAGAAGATATAGCCAGCACCATTCAGTGTCAAATACCTTTCATCTTTATTCATCACTTGGAAAATGTATGAATTATAATGAAGAAATTAATATATATATATATATATTATATATTTATCTATATATTTTTTTATATTATATATTTATCTATATTTTTTTTTTTCTTCCGTTTTAATTTACTTATTGGATACAAATTCTTGTTGGGACTTTCAACATTTTCACATTTATGAAGGTACTCAGTTATTTAATGTCAACAATTAACCTCCAACAATCTATTGGGGATTTGTGTTGGGAAGAATCTGGAGATACGATACGTATGGCGGTACAAGGGCAACAATATGATTTATTGCGATATATCGTGATACTGTACGAACAACGATATATCTGTAGAGCTTTCTTCTGGTGTTGCAGAATTTACATTTTGCATGACTCTTGACAAAGTAGTAACTGCTTTCATTTGTTTTGAAAACTAAGCGTTTCCAAAAATCAGCTTTGAAAGCTCCTGGAGTCAACTGTATCCTCCCGTCCTTAGTCATGGTTGGGTTTAAATATTCCTTTAGCTGCAGAGGACATAATGACTGCTTCTGTTTTTTCACATTGTTTTTCTGTTTTGGGTCTTATCTTATTTAATTCTGTAGTGTCACCACTTTTTTTTGTGTTTACAACACTGGAAATAAAAGTGTAAATATAAAAAAATATATATATATATTGTGTATAGGCAACAAACAAGGCAACACAACCTAAAGTGCCACCTTTCAACAACTCCTGACTAGAGTCGGACATTACCAAGGTATGTCTCAACATCATGCTAGCATGACTGGCTCTCATAAACAGATGTGTTGAAGCAGTTGTTGCCAGTTTTGTTTAATGCACATTGCCACTGCTGCGTCTTCCCCTTCACTCCTGCTGGGCGTTTGTGGCTTTATAAGGCTTGTAAATTCAGTATGCCAGAATACCAGCTGTATTAGTGTCCAACGAAGTTATTACACTTGGCATCTACATCTGGAAAGGATAAACACTAACGCTGAATCACTCGGAGTGTTTAGTGTGAGCACATTGTTGTTCTTTAGATGATGGTCCAAGGGGATCTGACCTGTTGGGCTACATGAAAAAGCTCAACATTAGATTTGTATTATCTCACCAATAATGAATCTGTGATTTGTTTGTTCGGGGCGCAGCTGTCGGCGAGATCATTCCTGTTTGTGAACAGTGGAAATCAACAGAGCGTGATAGAACTAGCACGCGATCAAGAATCTCTTGCAACCCTCTCTCCCGTCTCATCATCCTTCTTTCCGTCAAGTATTAACAAGCATTTACACTTGGACTCACCCTCTCACTTTCTGTCTTCATGATTCCACTGGGTAGACAATAGACTCGGAGGAGACAAGCTGAGACGTGTTATACACAGAACACTCAAGTGTGGAATTATGTCAGTGTCTGGTTCTTAATCTGAGCGGCATTTGAGAGCTGTTTTCAACGTTTCAATCATTATTTTATTGTGATGTTAACAGTCTAAAACTATGTAAAATCAATTCATTTGTATCTCAAAAAAGTATTTTAGGGTTTAGGGTCCAAATGAAAACAGAAACATTTCATTCTAAACCTGTACCTATTACTACTGGTTTAAGGATGAAAGAGATTAGTCAAACAAATTGCTAAATAAAGGGATGACAAAACACTTCATTGCACATTTAGTTTGATGATGACATCCCATGGTGTCCAAACATGTTAGAGCCAATCTCATACCTTATAGAACCAACACAATTTAATTAATTAATACTGGACTGACTTTGGTTCTTTTATGGTACTGACCGAAATGTATATATTACTTATGAGCATCATGATTGTAATTGATTGTTCCCTTTAAGAATTGAAAGACCCACTTGTCAGAGTTCTGTATTTCAGCTCACATCAAACCAGAGAGAACTGGAACATCTTTGTTATGTCCCTAAAAATAACCTATTCTTCGACAGACCTGAAAATGCAGTGAATATATATTTTACATATATATATATATATATATATATATATATAGACGTTTTTCAAAACCTAATCATGCATTGAAAAAAGACGTTGCAAAGTCCACGATTAAGATTGTCTTGAGTGTTTTTTATCATTCAAAACTTCACAACTCTAAATAGTCAACATGAAGGAACCATAAATGGCAGGACACATGCTTAGCGTTTCTATAAAAGGTCGCTGGCTCCTGAATCAGAAGATGACACCGATTTACGACAAAGAGTCCGAGGAAGGATTTCTCCGGCTGCAGGGAGTGAAACGATAGGATGGCTTTAGAAGAGGATCGCACATCTCTCCTGCTCGCAGGCGAATCTGTCAGCAGACTGTCGGAGAAAAAAAAGGCTTATTAAAGACAAATACACGTTCCTTACATAGTGAGTTTACTCTGTGTGTTCCACCTCACTCCTTTTGTAAAAGATTCCTTCGTTTGTCTGCTAAAATTCCAAGTATGTTTGTTCATCACAACTAGAGTCTACAGAAGACGGTACATGTTTAAACTTTCTATCAACCCACGTCATTTTGAAATCACTTGTTTTCAATCAATTCTCTTGAAACTGGCGTCAGCAAGAAGTGCTCTTTAAAACTCTCTTCACCCTATTGATTATCGAGAATATGCATATCAATGTTTTTTGTTGGACTCAGTACCTCCCAAATTGAGTTTGGCTTGAATAAGCCGGCGTGACAAATAACACAACTGAATACCAGATGAATGACGAGATGGTGGAATTGTTTGTCCCTAATTAAATATGAATAAATTTTGAGTTGCAGCTTTTTTTTTAATACATTACAACACACACACAGCAACACAAAATTCAAGAGTCTGGCAAACATTACAGAGTTGTTTTGTTTTTCCATACGGTCCGCATGCGTTTGCAATTCTGGTGCCACTCTAATGGATCCTAAACATCTCGCTTCAAACAGAACCACAGTCAATGCTGGCAGTGGAAATTAGATCAGTGGGTACGATGGGGTTCCAGACAGTGAGAGCAGCACATGGGCCTGTGACACAAGCGCCATGACTTCACTCTGGAGGTATTTAACCCCCCTGAAAAAACCCTGCACCCATCGTACTACTGGAGCTCTACGTGGCAAAGTGGAAAACTATGGCGAACTTACACACATCAGCAAAATTAGAATGACTTTTTAAGTAGCAGAAATACAGAGAAAACACAAGGGATACCTAAAACACGTTTCCTTTAAGAACGACGGGGTCACCTTGACCCAGAGATGACAAAAGGGTTATATCCCTTTTTTGCTGTGTCTTTGATAAATCACTTTTCATAAATGATTTGTAAATAAAATCGACCTACTTTATTGTTGAAGAAAGACTAGAGCAAAGTAATTATACAGGATCCAGTGAATGCAACACTGGCTGTGTATGGCTACGATAAAATAAAATGAAAAATATACAAACAGATTTGTCTCAAAAAGTCCTTTAACCTTCTTCAGGGTCAACCTTAAGTTCTTCTCCCAGTTGTTGAGATCCTAAACAGCTTTATGGGTTTACATTTTCTAAATCCTGAATAGTCAACAGAAATATACATTAGCTATTAAAAGAATCAAGTAAAAGTTGTTTAAAAAAGAAACAACTAATTCCGACGTAGATGACTGAAAGTCCAGAAATATTGGACAAAATTTGAGCTTCAGGAAACAAACTGTTGAAAATGAAAAATGAGGGGGAAAGAAACATTATGAACAAATACAAGGCTGAGAGCAAAACTGGGCGTAACAGCAGGACATAAACCAGTTCCTAGAGACAAGGGAGGCTGTACCAGTAACTGGGAAGATTCAAGTTCTGACGTCTGTTTCATGTTCCAGATGCAAATACAACTTGTGTTGCCAGTAATCAATCATATCAGGATAAGCTGTGAATGAGTCAAAAAACTCTCGGAAACCACAATGATGAGGCCAATTCCTTGGAATAAGGTCTAAGAACACAGTGGAATTACCTGAATCACAATTGTTGTTTTGTTCTCAATCAGCTTCTCGATCTGACCCACATCTCCAAATTTCCTGTGTATCCTGCTGTTCATGCGATCAAAACAAATGACAAAAATTACAGATTTGTATCCCATTTTAACATGATTATACATCATGTATGTCTTGATTGATTACGAAGATATGAAGTCATGACAACAGCACTTCGCCTTCCGCCAAGCTGTTTTCTCACTCTGTTTTTTTTTTTTATTGCGATGTGTTGCTGCGTTGCTCTAAGCCAAGATTCCACCTATATGGAAAGAGAAGGGGGAAGAAAATGAGGTCGTTCACAAGTCGGGCTGGAGTTGTGGTAAATAGATGGAGGGGCGATAGATGGGCCTTGCTTGGGGAGCAACATAATTCAACCACACTATCAGTGTGTTTACCAGAGCACCTGTTTTCCTATTAAACAGCAGCAGCAGACTTTGCATTTTATCACTGATAATGAATTAGGTGCAGAAGATGAATGGTGTTTTGCATGGCTGCATGATAAAGAAATCCCACTCTGTGACACGGCCAGATAAGGTGCTGACGGATTGCAGTACTCTTCTGGCAAAGTCAAGAAACTAGCTAGCGGAATTTGGAACTTAAAGCTCTTTTTATTTCAGACCAAGGTTGCAACTTGTGAAATCAGGTGACATCGAGTGCCGCACAATTAGCTCGTACCTCAATGAAGCCGACACATTTATGGTCATGTAATCCCCCCCTTTTTTTCAAAGATAAACCCCAAAAAGGTCCCTTCTGGTCATTAATCTTTATTTAGATCAATTAAAAAATATATATGGATTGATTTTGGTTCATCCTTATCCTCCACTACTACTATTATGCATAGCTGACTATTGCTTGTATTCCGGCTGTTTTGATTTCCTTTTTTGTTTGATGAAGATTTCTTTAAGCTCCCTGCTGTTAGGGCAAAATATTTTTTACCGTCCAATTATAATAGATGATGTAAAATGACAATGATTTTTTTGAAATTTGTTTAATGTGCTTGCACCGAGTACTGATGGTGTGATGAAGATTCATGAAGCAGTGACCTCCACTAGATGGCAGTTTCTGCACTACTTTGCTGTTCTAATGAAACATCACATCATTTTTAAAGTGATGGCGCCACCTACTGACCTCCAAACAACATGACACTGTTTCATGAAGCTTCATTAGTCCATATCCAAGTCTCCCTTCCACATTGGACTGTCCCTCTTTAACCAATCAAACTGAATGCAGGTGGGCCAGGCTGAGGGGAGTAGAAAACATTTTTTAATTACTGATTTTTAAAATTGCATTTAAGAAACCTATGGTATTCCTCTGCTGCTACCTTATGTCAACATGAAATCCCCTGTAATGAGCCTAATTCAAGAACTTAAAAGGTCATTTTCGTATTATATTTGACCGGTATTGCCTGTTTGATTCCGTCAAAAAAAACAAAGAAATCAGGCTTTGGATGTCTTTAGGCTCCAGCAATGGAGTCAGCTGATCACAATTTACAATCATCCCATTCCAAATTACTTTACTGGAAAGCGATTGAATCACTCTCTCCTTTCCTTTTCACATCTCATTTTTCATCCTCTGTGCATGTTTCACGTCTTTAAAAACAGCTCAATGATGAGCACATTTCCTATTTTTGCTAGAATCCATGGCAACGGCACATTCTCACCGAGAGACTCAAATAAAATTGACTCTTACGATCAGCATCACAAGCAAACGTTCTTGACCCAGAACCCAGAGCATTGGAAGAAAAGTGAAAAAAGAAAGGTAGTTGGGTGCACAACTGGAGGGATTGGGGGAGAGAGGCGGTCCCGGGATACACGCCAGTATGATTTATGGACATCTTTGAAGTGAGCTCACTGCAGCACACGGCCTGCCCAGTGAATTTCCGAGTTCTCGTGGCGCTGGGGCCAGGAGAATAAATGAACCAGAGGTCAATGACCTGTACTCGTGCCCCACTCCCATATGCATCCCCCCTGTTTTGCCTCAATTTATCACTCTGTGTTTGGACTCCAGCAAGCAAATATAAGGTGAAAAAAAACATTTAAAAGGGCATTTGTCACCTATTAGACACCATTTTCAAGGCAAAAATAAAGTAACAAAGGACTAAATTGCAAAGGCGTATTATTTGTGACGTGATAAAACATTGTTTTGTTTATTAAATATACAAATTTAATTGTTTAGAGTAAGATGTTGTTTTCTCATTTTCCTTTCTAAGATCCTTTCTATTGCTTTTACTAGTGATACAGCAAATATATCCTTTTTGAAGCACAATGCACATTGACTCGTACAAATGCATGCTGGGTCATGTCTTCGGAGCAAATAAGGTAATGGGATCTGATCCTTAGTGCAAAGAGGCTTACGGTCCTCCGGAATGGGGTCCATGTTTACGTGTTGCCGGGACAACGAGCATGGGAAATGGCCTGCCTTTACTGGAAATCGCGGTGAAGATGTAGTTTGTTTAGACATTCTGAACTTATTATAATTTAAGCAGCAGTAGCCAGGCCTTGATGAGTATTTTTTAAACATTTGCTTTAAAAAATATAACTTTTCTAAACAGCTTAAAAAAACCAAAAGGGTCAAATGTAAACACCCTTAAGTCTGTGTTTAAGATTTATGTCACTTATGAAAACAAGTCCATGATGTTCTACAACAAAAACTTCTTTTTTTTATTCCGTTTGATAGATCTTTGAACAACATTTCAATGTTATATATTATTAACAGCACAAGTGAGCAAACTATTCTGGTAACCTGACATTTCAATAATCTCACTACACTAATAGATTTTTCAAATATACCCCCGTTTCTTACAGATCATTTGTTGATACACTTGAGCACCAAAATTACATCACTTATTGAAGTACACATTTTTAATTGAACAGTTTTTACATAAACGTTATATTGATTAGAATTTCGTTGCAGTCGGTTTTGTCGAAGATTTTGTGCTGACTAAGCTGATTTATTTCAAAAGTATCAAAGATCTAATGGGGCCCAGTTGTTACTAATCTGTACATAAACTGAGGCGTAATCTGATTCAGGTATCAAATCAAATGCCAAATATAATCCGTATTCATTTTCTGTAATAATAGGTTTATTGTTTAACAGTCATGACTAGTGTAGTATTACTTCCCAACCAACATTTTGACAAACTTTATTACGGTACTTTGTGAAGAAATCTACATGCGGTATTTGGCAATGCCACAACGGACAAACTTCAAAACAGTGCATTGACACTGTTCTGACAATATTTATAACTTATGTACTTTTGCTTTAACTCACCTTTAATTATTTCTGGTTTTGTGACCAGTGAAGTCATAGCCTCCTCTAGGTGGCATCATTCCTACTTCAGCTTTAAACAAGTGTTTTCAGTTTTAGATTATACTCTTAAATTGATGCAAACATTCGATAATGAATGTGGATTTAAATGTGATGTGAGTATGATCTAAAATACATTTCAAACATAAAAGTAATCTCAATGCTTGTGCAGGTATTCCATTGACAAGTAAACTATTAATCTAGCGCGTAGTGGTTAAAAGAGTCCCGTGAGATCTACCAACTGCTTATAACAACAGGCTACATAACCGCGTCAGTGTTTAAAAATAGTAAAAACAACTTCCTATAGACATTAACCTCAGGGTCAGGTACCATCGCTGCAGCCACGAGCTGAGAATCTAAGAGAGTTAAAAATAATTGCTAACAGTTGTGGCGGCACAGTTGTCTGTGGCCGAGTGTGTGCGGCTGTGAAATCTTAGCCCGGCCCTTCTGGTCCGGGCGAGTAGTACTGACTCAGCAACATTAAGAGACCACCTGGTGTTTGCCCAGACTCCTAACGCCATGTTTCGTCTTAATTCTGCCTCAGGGTGGTTACTAAAGGACACGTGTGCTCAAGGCTGAAAGCTCAGTTTGAGGAAGGACTCACTGAGATGTGCCATAATCAAAATAACAATTGAGAGATAGTGTAACTTGCTAAACTAAAAATATTTTAATCCTTGTTCACTTAAGCCTTTCCAAGAGACTTAATTGAAATTTCATTGTAATTTTTTTTTTTATAGCTAAGTAGGTGGCGCCCACACAAAAAAAGTTAGATTTCAATAAAACTAAAGTTTTACTGTAGACGGTGCCATCTAGTGGGCCCTGAAAAAGAACAGCACTGTTTCATGAAGCTTCAGCAACACATCACCACATTTTTTTATCTCCTGGTCAGGATTTTTGTGGCATTTGAATACATTTTATTATGAATTTTCTCTTAATGTTCGAGTAAAAGTAAATACAGTAAGAGCAATTAAAGGACGATTATAGTGCTTTAATAAAATACAAATCTGGTGGCCAAAAAATGAAATTAAGCTAAAGTCATAGGTTTATTTCAAAACATGGTGAAAAAAATAGATCATGATTTTTCTTTTATCGCATTCTCTGACCAGATTTCACCCTCACATCTTACCATTCACCAGCAAATTCCAGCACACAGATTAAAAAAAAAAAAAAAGACCGGCCATTCTCCAGTCATTGACTCTCCACTGGCACTCGGGACTCAACTGCATAGTTTCTCCAATTCAAACCAGATGTGAAGCACAAATGTATGGCAGCTTTTTTTCTTCTTCAAAGGAAGACAAATGTAGGCCAAAAATGTCGTATTTTACCCACCGTTCCAGACACTGCGATATAAAAATAAATTTCCTGCAAACAAACTTCTCCTGACGTTGGTTGGAGCAGTAATGTATGATTTCATATAATTGTGATGTTATTGTTCGGCGGATTCGGACAGGCTTTGCTAGCAGGTCATTAAGGCATGTACACGTAAGACGACGACTGGCAGTGTTTAGCTAGAAAACATCTCCTGAACAGCCGCTACAAGGTGTACGTCTTAACCTCCGCCCCTCCATTGTGACTGGTATTAAAAGCCATCCAGGCACATCCCTGCGCTTGCACGGTCATTAAAACCAGCAGAGAAAGAACAAATTACAAAGGCCACAGCGACAGTGGCTGCAGCAGGTACTTATTTTCCTCCTTTATGTTTATGATGTTGGCTTTCATTTGAGGTCTGAGTCCCCGCCCACTCCACACCAGCCAGTGTTTAAATGCTCAGGGACAATAACAGGTTTCTACTTCAGTGTCTGGTCACGCTGCCAGCAGTCTTTGCTCGAGTTTGACCCCGGGTGAGATTTGTCTGTGACTAGATTTTTTTTTTACTTGATCTGTTATTGCCACTGTTTAAAATGTTTTAAACATTTGACATTCAGAAAAATAAACGATAAAGATGATATACCATAATAAGATTTTATCTGTTCACTAGTGATGGGCGATTTTCGGTAGCTTCATGAAACAGTGTCATGTTGTTTAGAGGTCAGTAGGTGGCACCACTTCTTTAAAAATGATGTGATATTTCGTTAGGGCAGTTGTTTAAAACAAAGGAAAATAGTGCAGAGGCCGCCAGAGACTCTGAAAATAATCGCACCGCTTCATGAAGCTTCATTAGACCAGCACTAAATTATTTATAATTAAATACTGTGGCCGAACAGGCAGATCGAGGCCGACCAAATTTTAGGAGGTCACAGATCGTCGTCTGAGCTATCATCTGTGAAAGTTTGAGTCGTTTGCTAGTCCGAAGCTGCCGCTACCAGGTCGCGAAGTTGACACAAAGAAACGTTGCGCGGAAATTGCCATTCTGAAATGTAACTTTTCAACCCACTTTGTGGCCATTTTGC
This sequence comes from Callionymus lyra, assembly GCF_982586985.1. Classification (NCBI taxonomy): domain Eukaryota; kingdom Metazoa; phylum Chordata; class Actinopteri; order Syngnathiformes; family Callionymidae; genus Callionymus; species Callionymus lyra. Next base: position 17,093,763 of record NC_141830.1, read on the forward strand.
GCCCAAACAGCGATAGGTAGTATTGAAATAGAATAGTGAGGCAATTGTATAAAGAGTATAAAGAGTGCGGCTTATTTTGCCACCAATTGTCTGTGAATTTGAAGCCCAAACATAAATACAAATGTTTTCAAATCATTCAAAGTCTTTGCTCCCAAATTTTCAAGTTTCAAACTCAAAAACTACAGCCGCATATTTTGTTCATAACCAAGGCCGAAAGATGCGATACCTTGAAAACAAAAAAAGGGAAATTCAAGTCTACTTAATATTGAAATAACTACAGTAAAAAAAAAAGGACCGGTAATGAAATTTCATTTGTGCATCGCAGCAGTCAGATGAATCATGTCTGTGATTCTGTCAGTAATTGTGTTTAAATGAGTGATCGTGTGTGTGAGCAGGGCCACAATATTATCTCTCCTTCATGAGCAATTTCCTCTTCCCACTGTGATAAGATGCATTGCCTCACTGGTTCTTTTCAAATACTGGACATCATTTATCTGATGCAGTGAAAGCAATCAGGGACACAGCAAACATTCCGCTCGTTTGTCAAACTCTTGTGTTTTTTCGCTGTGACCTGAATAGCTGTGACAGTCCAAGCGAATGCTCACCAAGAAAATCCACAAAACTGATTTGCTTGACGAAAGATTTAATACTGAGTTTTTAAAAAAAAACACATGTTTAGTTACCAAAATGGATTGACGATTTCGGGGGATTTGTCTCCTGAAATGCTACACTTCTGTGTCCAACGCTGCTCTTTAACCTACATAGCTTGACTGTTTCTGGAAGTTCTCCATATGGAGGACAATATGGCATGTGTTTATCCATATGCTTCGCTTTTCCCCCAGCAGATGATTTAAAACTCTTCGTAGTGCTCCAGTGTTTGGTTGCTCAAATATTTCCATTTTCTCAGGTCGCACTCGTTTTAATTTGCGGCTCCTTCACCTCCGTCAGTGGGACGCGATTTAAAAAAGATCCAGCAGGACTTCAAGGCGCCAAACTTTACTGCTCTTCCTCTGGTTTGTGGGGCCATTTGCGCCAAATTTTCCAGATAGTTAAAAAGTTATTGACGACACTGCTATTTTCCGTAAACCTGTCAATCAACGCTGCTCTTTTTGAAGGAGGGTATAAAGTTGTGCGTTGAAAGAATGAATCATAATCTGAATAATTACCGATTAAATAATAACTTTACTAGATTAATCAATTATTTAATCAGAAATGTATTGATATAGATAGATGGATAAACTTTATTCATCCCTCTTGTTCAATTATAGCAAGAAGGTTGCTGGTTTGCTTCCAGCATGAGACAACCTGCGTCCTTCCCGGGCTTGCATGGGTTTAATCGTGGCACTCCAGTTTCCTCCCACAGTTAAAAAAACAAACAGGTTTACTCACAGGGATCTGCATAAGGTTGGCCTCCTGTTCAGGGTGTCCTCTGTTTAAATAGATGAATTAATTAATATTAAATTCTCAAAAAGGCAATAAAAACTGTGAATGTAAAATTGAAATAAAAAAAAAACTTTTGTTTCTTATATTTTGCAGTTGCAGCAGAGTACCAGACCATGATGTAGCGACAGGGGATGTGTAGTAATTGCATCATCATTGTCTGCATGATGGGGTTGTGTGTTGTCAACACAGGAACTACATCCTCTTCTGGGACTTCCTGATATCCACAAATCATTTTTGATCCCACTTCCTGTTTATGATAACGCCTCAGTAGACTTCAGAGTGTCAACTCTCCAGGGGACAGTAGGCTTTTTTGTCATTCAAATTTGGGAAACAAATACCCAAAATATTAGATTATTTGATGACAACAAATTACCTATGAATATTTTTTTTACTTAATTTGAATTAATATTAGCTCATAAGTTTTATTTTCCCTTTTACTGTATATTTTAAAAATTACCTTTACACCTAGTATTTAAACATGAATAAATAATTGTTAAGTTGAAGTCAATTACCTTTTTCAATTATTTATTTTCTTGTGTTAATAATAGCTGTGAACTAAACTTCTATTGTTGAAAAGAAACCAGTTAATAACTCATTACAATTTAATTTAACTGTATTTTCTTTCTTGTATTTGTGATTTCTTTATAACTATCTAAAAAAAATGTTCTTGATAATTGCTTTATTTGAAAATATTGGATATCTGCAGCCCTTTTTCAAATATAGTCGTGTACCATCATATATATACAGTAAATACTGTATATATATATACCCGATTATTTCCCTTATATTTACTTTGAACATCTAACTATATTTGTATTTATCTTTCTATTACTATATAACACTAACTAACATTTGGTTTTGGTTAATCACCTTAAAACAAAGTAGTTATTTACCTGCTATTTCAGTCTCTCAGTAAGAGATCTTTGAATTGTGTTTAAAACTTTCATTTAAAAGTGTTGGCCTCTTAATGCTTCATCATATTCCCTGATGAATTGATAGCGTCATGGCAAAATAACATTACGAGAGCCCAGTCAAGGTTGCACACAAGTATACATTCAGAGCAATCATCCACTTGTTAATTCTAACGTGTGAATGTATCAAATACCTGGATAAGCACCATAAGCCCAATTTTACAAGCAGATTGTTCTTGTGAACAGCGGGAGAGCAAGAATTAGCAACCGGGCCAGTTCCCAGCAGGTTGTTCATTTGGAAAGAACCAGAGCGGAAGCAGAGTTTTGGCTAGGGATTATGAAGGACTAGACCAGAGACGGTATCAGTTCAGTCCTTTGGTAAACGTCCATGACATAGTAGGAGAGCGGCGTGTCGGCACGTTTTCATCAGTCAGTGACTTTGTGTCGTCTGTCAATTGGCCCTGGACTTCATCCTGTTTCCCTGCCGGGTGGGATTGTGATGACTGTTACATTTTAGCCTTGGCATTCCTGGTCTATCTTCGCAGCCAGTTTCAGGACAACAAGTCCTAAATGTACTGGAGATGCCAAACCCTTTCAGATGGAGGTGTTAATCCGTGAGGTGGTAATTAAGTGGTTAGTTAAGTCATAACGATGAATCGATATCTTCAAAAAGTTGATATGTGTTCAATGCACAGGTTGTGAGTCCATTCCAGGTCGTGATGTAATCGTGGCCTAAACTTTTAATGCAACGCAACAGATTAAGTTCTTACTTCGGCTTAACCTGTTTTCTTAACTCATTTTCTTCCCCATTCTTCTGTTATTTATTGTTCTTCCATCTTCTACTGTTTCTCCATTTATTTTAGGAACTTAAAAATGTAGGAAATAGTTAGTGTGTAATCATATAGATTAACTTTCGACAGACTTGCTCAAATTAAACTGTGAATGTTATATCTGGACCTGAAGCAGCCACGATTCCTTGAAGCCCACACTTTTCTCATGGCCCGATTTCAGTCATCATTCTGGAATTTATTTATTTTTTTCTATCCAGAGTGGGTTTCTTAGCCACCGGCTGAAGGAGATGGAATATACAGAAGGAGATGGGAAGCCCTGTGAGAACTGGCACCCAGACTCAAGTTGATTGTAACCCAGATCCAGTTCACTTTACTTTTAGATTAAGTTGGGTTTTTTTTTTTTAGGTCAGCTGCTTCATGCTGCAGTTTTGAGTTCTTTTGCCCCGAAGTAAAGCCCACTGACGTCAGAACATCTGTGAGACTCTACCATCAGAAATTCATCCTCGAGAAGTTTGCTTAATGTACTTTTATTAATAGTATATTTATTAATAATATGTTATTTAACTTTTTTGTCATTTGAAAGCTGGACCATATTTTTGTTCCCTTTTTTTATTTTTCACTTTAAATGACATAACCAAATAAGATTAAGGTAAATTAAATTAATCGGACATCCTATGGATGAAAGAGACTTAGTGCAGTAATATCTCACCTTATAATTAGAGATATTCAAAGCTCAGAACTAGAAAATACGATTAGAAGGTTTACTCTTTCACCACAAGTCACATTTGTTTTTTCTCCTCAAGAACAAACATCTGTTTACTTTCAACAAATTCCCTCCCATCTGCATTTTCCATATGAAATTTTTGACATTTATGATCTCTTTTTGGAAAGCATCCTGCCGAACAACATATGACATCCCATGATATCAAATTGTGGGTGGTCTTGTAACTAGTTTTGAATGGTGTTTAAGGCTCTTGCTGGCCACGTACTCATACTTGGCGGGACAGATTTGGTCCTCGGGCCGCAGTTTAACGCTTGTGTCATAGAGCTCAGTACTCATATATTGGTGAATTGCTCTTCACCGCCATTATTCGATGACTCTCTGGTCATGTTTTTTATTTACAAAATAGTACCACTGGTATTATTTAACATGGATGTTAAGGGGGAGTCTTATCCTGCAAGCAACTTGGATGGATAAAAAACACAAGTTAAGGCTGAATCTGTCATTATAAATATGTATTCAGGTTTTCAGGAAATGTTTTGATCGATACAGTAATCTTGACTTTCCTAGAACAGAGTAATTTAAACGGCTACTGTGTTTATTTTGGATAGTTAATTTGACACTTTTTTTTTTTTTTTTAAATGAGTCAAGCCTCGTCTCGTCTTTGTACCTGGCAAGCGAAAGCATCACATACCAACCTGCCACTTCAGATAACATCGAGGTCACAGTGTTCATTTTCAACTTCTATACTGTTGATCTAATCTCCACATCGTGTTTATGCGGGCTGACGGCGTGTCTGTCGAAATCTTGGACCTTTTAGATGACGTAAAGGCAAATGTGCCAGATCAGCATTTCAACCGAATTTTGTGCAGGTCAAAACACAGCTGGTAATGCTAATGTGCAGCCATAAGCTAGGGCTGGAGGCTATAATTTTAGACAACGGAAGATGAACCCAAAACCCTCAAACTGATGGTGCAACCTACTGACCTCTAAACATGACACTGTTTCATGAAGCTTCATCAGACCATCACTAATAAAACCGATATGTATTTTTAATTTTATTTCAATTTGCCCTAATTCCTCACAAACGGTGGCACCATTAGTTACAAAATATTAAAAAAAATATTATGAGGTTACATTAAATAGCTGATCAAAGCAATAGATTTTGAAGGAGACATCAAAGAAGGGTTTTCCAAATGGTTAAAAAGCGAGTTAACTGTACGTTTCACCTCTTATCCAACTGTCTTCAGTTGAAACGTCCTACTAGAACTCTACTGAGTAACACAGTCCAGTTGACGCGCTTTTGAACCATGAACTAGATGAATGCGAAACCTTCACAGATACTGAGAAGGGTTGTTGCTCCATGAAATAACATGAACACATCCCTATTTCCTACATGTTACGGCGAAAGTATATAGTCTTTGCCCAGTTTTCTAGTCGCATTTTAACTCCTGACATGTTGCAATCTTCTGACAGCAACAGGAAGAGACAAGTGGTTATCAAACGAAAACAAAAGTGACAGCTACGCCTCCTTCTCTTCCTGCAAGACACTTTTATCACAATGCAATAAAAGTCAACTGGATTGCAAGTCCTAGCATATCACTCTCTCGCTCCAGTTGGCTTCTTTCTTTTTCTTCCCTTTCTGCCTGTAACAAGATAGAAGAACGTGTTTTTCTTTTCTTTTCTGTGTTGTAATATTTGTACTTCTTTTGCCTTTTTTTGTTAAACTCAAATAATAGAACACTGTTTTAAGATCATAAAATAAAGAAGAATATAGTTGTGTTAAGCCTTAAGTTGAAATTGGAAAAAAAACTGGAATAAAGATTTCATTTTGTTTTCAAGCATCCATTAAATCTTGTTGTTTTTCGCAGACATTCAAAATGGCGGACCGTTTTGACTGCGGCAACTGCAAAGAATCCCTGTACGGCCGAAAGTACATCCAGTCAGAAGACAGTCCGTACTGCATCCCCTGCTACGACAGCCTCTTCTCCAACACGTGCGACGAATGCAAGGAGTTGATCGGCCATGACGCCCGGGTAAGGGCCGCCACTTAATTCTGTGACCAGATGCCAACAAAGTTTGCCTATTTCTGAGATAAACTATCGTCATGACATTTCTCTTCAACCAAATCACGATGATTACCTCAGTTTTTCCATGCTTCAAGCCACTCATTAACAGGTAAAACAATGTTAAATCTCCTCCATGACCCTCCGGCAATCAGTTTTAAGTGCCGCGTTTTTGACTTTTCCTTGGATAAGTAAAAGAGTAATGATGTCAGGTTAATGATGCATAATGCATGCTCAATGAGGCATGTTATCTACATTTTATTTGGCAAGACACACTAAAGGATAATTCCCCCCCTTTAGTCCAAATAGGAGTTTGACTGTAAAATTAAAAGTTGTTGGATGAGAGAACGTCTATCACTCAGCAATAATTGAGCGGCTTTTATTAACAAAAGGGGTGCTTTGGCAAGAGTAGAATTAGTTAAAGGAATGTTGTACATGAATAAATATCTGTGTATTCGTTAGAATGATCTTATGGGTGAATTGAATTAACTTAAACAAGCGTGGTATTTATTTATTCAATTTTTAGTCTTGCTGTCGGATGCTATTGATTTCTTTCACGTTTAGGAGGTGTTTAGTCTCCATTATTTAAAAAATGATTTGCTTTAAAGGAAAATTTCCTTTGTGTACATTTGTTTACAAAAACGTATAAAGTAAATAACGCATTTATATGCTTTTCAGCATCTAAAGCACTTAACACCAAACTACGCTTTCACACAATCACACACTGATGGGAGTAGGCTGCGACGCAGCGTTCCATTTCAACCACCTTGAGCAATCCTAGGTCTTGCTCAGGGGCACAACGCCACAATCTCATCCAGAGCTGGATTTGAACTAATTCGTTCAGACAAAGTAACTCAGATTTGTTCATCCATGTTCATACCCCTTTGAAGATCACCTAGACCACCGATCAAATCAATAACTTTGCCTTCATCTTTCGAGTCTAATTGGTTGATCAACAAACTATGACACTTTCCAGGAGCTCTTCTACGAGGAGCGGCATTACCACGAACACTGCTTCCGCTGTTTCCGCTGCGATCGCTCTCTGGCCGACGAGCCGTTCACCAGTCAGGAAAATGCCTTACTCTGCAACGACTGCTACTGCAACGAGTTCTCCTCCAAGTGCGTTGCCTGTGACAAGGTCGTCATGCCAGGTGGGTTTTGACACAATTGTTTCCTTGAAAATGTTTAAGTTTGTGATATGTTTTGTTTTGCGGTCTTCCTTAACCGAGCAACTTGAAGACCCTTAGACGTTTACTGTGTGAGGAAGAGAGAATGCTACCACACTAGCTAAAAAAAAATGCACTTAAGCTGTGAATTTCCATGCAACCAGTTTAACAAAGACTAAAAATACAATAATTCAGTGAAAAGAAAGATTCCTGGATTAAAGAGCAAAACAGACCCGCTATGACATCGTAATTGCTATTTTGTTGGACTTGTTGAATGTAGGCCAGAACTTGGAGCTTGGCATGCTGCCATTGGACTGATGATGACAAGAGATAAGCAAGTCATATATTTCAGAGCCTGAAGCTGCTTACAAAGCCTCCATGAAGCCGCAGTCCAGGAAGAGTATGATGTGTGAACATTTTTTTGAGCTTGTGAGAGTCCGTGTTTATTCTTAACTTCACATGAGAGGATGATGTAGAAAACTGTTCTTTCCTGATGCCTTAAACAAAGACTATATTGTGATGTTTATTATGTGGTAAAGGTCGGTGATCTTGTGAATAAGCACATGTCAAAAAAACTCAGAATGTCTATGTACGCAGATGACCCACATTTCTAGCAATACATTTAACTCATTTTAGTCATGGTTGATAATTTGTAGAATTATTTAAATGCACTGACTTAATCTAATGCTAGAGATAAGATGATCTGCAAGTTATCTCAATGAGCTTTCTAGACATTGCTCTAACAGTGGGGTTTCATGAAACAGTGTCCTCATTTTTAGAGACATTTTACCTCGTTAGACCATAACTGGCGGTACAATCTGACCAGGAAATGTGTGTCTGTGATGGGAGAAAGCGTGGACTCTGTGGGAGCAGTGTTGGAGAAAAGAATGAAGGCTCTTATGCAGGGCATCCAGGCTCCTCTCCATGCACTGCGAAAAAAAGGAACGCTTTAAGACATCCTTTGTTCCTTCTGCCATAAGTTGCCACAAAAGAACTCTCCCTAATGCTTGACACGCACTTTTACGTTTACTATGTACTTCGAACAATGTTTTCCCTGTTGTCAAGCTTTGCTAAAATAGGTGCACTTTAAAATCCAACATTTATTTATTTGAAATGTCACTCCCTTCCCAATCCTTTTTTGAAGTTGGTGCTTTGATGAACCTCATAATTAATTTTTTATAGACATTTTCAAACATTGTGGAAATTGGACTTGAAAGGTTCTTGCAATTAAGCTGATTACATGTTCTTGTTATTCATTCATATTAGCTTTATTACGTGGGAAAAAAAATACTCTGAGATCTACAAGACAATGCATTTATATGGTTTTGATCTGAGATTTATATTAAAAGCATTTCAGGATTTTTTTTTTCATTATATCCCACTCAATGAATAATGACTTTGTTTTTGCAAACGCCAAATTTACTCACATTAAAATCCAATAATGCTCTCTTTGTGCTACTCTAGGCCTGAAATCTTTTTCAGTGGGATTTATGTTCTTAATGGACGAGGGAAGAATTGAGCCTGCAGCATTAACATGTGGCACATTTAACACAAACTCACATTCACTTAGTTTGTGTAATAAACCAACAAGTCTTATAATAAAAGGCTTGGTTGGTGAAACAGTGGCGTGTCTCCCGTTTTTAACTGCAGGGATTAAATGTTGAACTTGTGGTTATTATTATTTGAAATAAAACTAAGTTTAAGGAAAAACAATGAGAGTTTTTTTAATTCAAGTTTAATGTCCATGCAATAAAAAAACAAAACAATAAAGTGAACAAGGTGATAAACGAATGAGAGATTCTAGGACGATAAGTTTGTACATTTTCTTATTTTCCTGGTTGTTGACTTTATGCCTCACCTGTGCAGGTACAAGAAAGCTGGAGTATGGAGGGTCCACATGGCATGAGGGATGCTTTATCTGCCATAGCTGCGAGCAGCCTATCGGGTCCAAGTCCTTCATTCCAGACAAAGACGAGCATTATTGTGTTACTTGCTACGAGGAGAAGTTCGCTCCTCGCTGTACCCGCTGTAAAAAAGTGAGTCAAATCTTTGCATGTTTGGTATTTGCTCAGTTCTTTGGTTAGAATAACTCAAAGATCCTTTTCTTGTTTTATGTTCAGGCATTGGCGAAAGGGGGCGTGACCTATCGTGAAGAACCGTGGCACAAGGAGTGTTTTGTCTGCACCAGTTGTAAAACGCAACTCGCTGGTCAACACTTCACGTCCAGGGACGACACGCCGTACTGCCTCAAGTGTTTCAGCAACTTGTACTCTAAGAAGTGTGAAGCCTGCTCCAAACCGATCACAGGTAGATGTTGTGTAAACTTGTTTTTTCTTGACCGGAGCTTCAACTTGAGGCGCATCTAAATCCTTCTGTGTCTTTGTCCCCCTAGGGTTCGGAGGAGGGAAGTACATTTCATTTGAGGACCGTCAGTGGCATCAGCCGTGCTTCACCTGCTCCCAGTGCTCCGTGTCGCTGGTTGGTGCTGGTTTCTTCCCCGACGGGGACAGGATTTTATGCCGTGACTGCCATACCAACCTATAGAGGGACCGATCCCTTACCAAGCAATCCGAATTAAGATTCAAACTACGCCAAAATGTTGCCTCTCAGGTTGTATCATTAAAGGAAATTGACTTTCCAGCTGAGAGAAAGTTTTATACTTCACTGCCAACTTTGCCATATATTGAACCAAAACCTGATGAATTTTTCGTAACATTTCTTGTATATGGAAAAACACTTTTGAAAAAATGCAAAATGCTAGTCACTTTGCTTTATATTAAAATGCCCTTTTTTATTAAGAAGCTGGGCTTTGAAGTAGAACAGTACCATAGAAAGATGTTGCTGTTAAAATACTGTTCATGCTTTTCTTTCTTGTGTCAGTTATCCCTCTCTTTTTCTCTAATCTTGAACAATTTACTGTAAATAGTTGCAGAGAAAGAGGTGTGACATTGCTGTATATTGAAATAAAGAAAAGAAAAATAAAAAGATTTTGTACAATAAAAAAAAGGAAAAAAAGTCTTTGAACAGAAATGTGTTGTAAAAAACAAACAATTGCACTTTTGACTTTCATGCTACCATGTAATGTGCACATAAACACACCATATAAAGATAGGGCACGAGACACGCAAACCACTTTTTCATTTATCCTTCTGCTGGAATTATGCTTTATTTTATCATTTTAACCATTTTGTTATTTTTGTTTGTGCTTCAGGAGCCAGTTTTATAACCATGACAATATTTCTTTTTATTTTCAGGAGATGCATGTTCTTTTTGTTTGACACTGTCATGTTCGCTTGATTTGTATGTATGTGTGTGGCCAGATTTCTTATTAAAAACCTATAATTTACTGAGGGTTTTTATTGTCTATATCAAGGCGCTTGAATCAGTTCAAACGACTCATCACACTATGATGATCCCGATGAATAGGATAATCTGATGTGTTGAGAAAATGCTTTTTAACATTTACTATTGTTGGTGTAGGCAGGAGGATCATACAGATCAAACTTTTATTCAAATTTTATTTACAATTTAAGGGTGGAAGATAAACGTGAAAAATAAGATAAGAAACTTGTAAGGCCAATTTGTAATATTTTTTACAGAGTGCTGTTGTCCAGAAAGTTCATTCATTCATTCATTTTCAACCGCGTTATCCCTTGCCGGGGTCGCAGGGAGACTGGAGCCTATCCCAGTATCATAGGGCGAGAGGCAGGGGACACCCTGGACAGGACACCGGTCTGTCGCAGGGCACACACAAAGACAGACAACCATTCACACACTCTTATACCTATGGATAATTTCCCCAAGGTTTTCAATCAACCTCTGTATGTTTTTGGACTGTGGGAGGAAACCGGAGTGCCCAGAGTAAACCCACGCAACACAGGGGTTGTCCACAAAGTAAATTATACAAATTAAAAAAAAAAAGTAATAATGGTAAGATAATTACTAGTTAAAGTCTTGTAAAATATTGTAGGAGGGGGAAATCCATTACGTGATAAAGGTAAAAGAAAAAATGTGAAAAACAAATCAATCTAAAAATGTTACATTTAAAAGTTAAAGTAGTAATTAACTTTTTTATCCCTACTGACAAATGTAACCCATACCTTCGAAGGTCGTTCACAAGACTGATCGTTGGCATCATCAACAAAATAACTTTTCTCAAGTTGCGCTAAAAAGTAGATCATATGCCTGGGTTAGTGAGAATTCAAAATGGTGTATCTGAGAGCCTATGTAGTCCCTTCGCCGACTTTTGCATGGGTCTATCAGATCGACTTGGTGATTTTCATTATTCTTGTGAAGTTTCTGCATGAATAGTTTTTAGATCTTGTTGCCAATGCTTTTTTTTAATCATCTGTGTGATCCTACAGATTTTCCTTTTAACATGTCACTAGAAATGTATTGAAGTTTTGACCATTCATTCCCAAAATCAGTCTCTTGCACCCATGTTGTACCTCCACAGTTCTTTGAACACAATAGTAGCTCTTTATTGACTTCACATCTAAATCAGTTGTTTTCAAAGCATACATCAAGACCCATTCAAATCCCCTTCAAGGCACAACTGTTTTGAGCCAGCACAGTTGTTGAATCATAGAAACTGTTTTAGGGGTACTCAGCGGGGGTTAGCACTACCACCTCAAAGCAAGAAGGTTGCAGGTTCCCTTCTAGTCCAGCATGAAGTTTTTATGTTCGCCACATGCTTTTGTGTCTACTCCGGGCACAGCCGAAAACAAACAGAGCTGCAGGTTGTTTGTTGTCCATTCACCGCAAGCAGCTGTAACCGGGTCTAGATCCATGTGACCCCGACAAGCGGAAACGCAGCAGAAGATTACCAGTAGATACATTATTGGTAGTTGCTACTGATAACAGTGTAATTTGAACTAGAAAGCTACGTTTTTTCCAACCACAGACAAACCAATCCATAAAGATCTGAGGCAGGTCCACTGGTCGGAATGAGGATCAAGAATGCCAGTGGACCAAGAAGATAACACCTTTAAACTACATGGGTGGCAGTAGTTTTGGCCGACGTGGTGAGAACAATGTGACGAAATCGGCAAAATTGCCAATACTCCATTTGTCAATGATCCTGGACTCATTTAGTTATACGAACTGCAAAAAGACGGATAATAGACGTGAGTAAGTGCTCCAAAAGCTGTCATGTGGAATAAATGGACTAACGTGGATGGTTTTATATTCTTCTATCTCGTTTTATAGTTGTAGTGAAATGTCCATTACAACTTTATTAGGCCATAACTTTCCCTGGACGTGTGTTTACTGTCTCCGGCAGAGGAAACCACTCCGGCGTGTTTAGATCTTTGACATGGTGTCAACGTGTGCACAGAATGTAACCGAAAAAAAACAAAAAAAACAAACGATTAAAGTGCGTCTGTTGCAGGATATTTGTTTGAAAAAGATTGCAAGAGACAGCACGGTCACATGTGCGTGTGTTTATGCTGAGTCGACTATTTCGTCACCTTGATGAAGAACACACACACACACAAGCCGGCCAGACTTCTCATTGGCACGAGTGGAATCGCTCTCCTCCCCGCCGCCTTTTTGGATTTTTTCACCAAAAAAGGAAATGGAAAACTCAAAGCTACTTGCAGAAAAAGGAGAAGGAGGGGGGAAGCTGGAGAGAGAGGGAGTTGGGGGGGTGATTGTGGGAGAGGGAAGAGAGGGAGGATGTTCACATCTGGAACTGCTCCATGGCACTTTCGCTTGAAGGGCTTCGGTTTGAAACGCAGACTTCTTGGATTTATTGAAAGGAGGCGACTGGGTGAGAGGTGACAGTGAACAGAGAGTCAGCGAGGAGGTCACATTTTTTACAGCTTATATTCAGGGGTGTGGACGTGTGTGCATGAGGTATATAACCTGTTTAAAAGATTGAGAAAATGAGCGATAAAAACACTTAAATCTGACTTTTATCTGAATCTCTTGGCACACCTGTGGAAAAGTTTGAAAAGTAAAAAAGAAAACAAGTGAATTCATGTCCAGGTCAAACGTATCTGTAAATATTTTCTCTCACTTTATTTCACTGTTTCAATTCTACGACACTAGATAGTCCATAAAAAGTGTTAAGAGAAAGGTCTGGCTGAGACTGGATCCTTTGATTTGAATAAAGTTGTTGGATTTAAAGAAGGCAGTTTGGAAAGATTAGCTCATGCACCGCTCTTATCATTCCCAGATGTTCTTTTTACTCACTGGGCAAGTGTGGCTCACAGCCCACATGTAGACCTTTCCTTGGAATGATGTGACCCACATGAGGTCAGTGTTCAACTGTTGAAGCTTCATGAAGCAGTGTCATGTTGTTTAGAGGTCAGTAGGTGGCGTCATCAATTAAAAAATGTATGTCATGTGTCACGAAAAGTTGTACAAAATTAAGGAAAATAGTGCAGAGACCGCTATCTAGTGGACTCTCAAAATAATGATGCTGTTTCATTAGACATTACTATTTTTTAATATACAATTAATGAGCACCAATTTAATGATTTATTTCCTGTTCTAATTGTTCATGTATTTATTTATAAACATCCATACTTTATTTAATCATTACATTTCCTCCTTTTAGACCCCATTTGTGTCTTTATTTTATTTTAGTGTTGTTTATTATTGTAATTATAAAATGAAATGTATTATTATTATTTAAAATGTTATTTCAGAAGTAAATGTTTAGTAATGAAAATTGAGTCTAAATGCTATATAATGATTTATCTAAGATATTTAAGTAATCAATTACATTTCAAATACAGAATCTAAACTCCTTTCTTTCTTGTGTTATCCCGACAGTTTCATGACTTTACACACTTTGATTTCCTCCATCAGTCTAAATTGTGCGTAGTTGTGAGTGTGTGCGTCGATGATTTATGTTATGTTTATGATGGTTTATGAAGCTTCATGAAATAGTGTCATTATTTGCGGAGTCCACTAGATGGCACTTTTTTTCTGTAATCGATTATCTACTGTAAACTATTGACTATTCTGCTGAAACCACAAATCATTTTTGAACTGAAGGCGCCACCTACTGACATCTTAAGAACACGACAATGCTTCGTGAAGCTTCGTCTTTTTCGGTGGGATTGGCTCCAGGCCTCCACCACACCAATAAGAGAATAAGCAATATAAATGTATGAACTCTTTTCCCTTATAATGCACTTTTATTTCATAAAGGAAAAACATTCAAAACTTTTTTCAACATTACAATTACCTTTTTCTGCTTATCCTCTGTATTTTTTATGATGGATGACTTGAGCCAGAAGATGATCTGCATCTTTCTGTGTTTAAGTTATGTATGAGAGTCCCCACATATTTGAATGATGGATGCTGTGGCAGTCTCCACTAATCACATCTCAGCTGGTCAGATATGAATATGTTAAACTCAAATGCTGTTCACCTTCGAATGCAACACCACAGACAGCTGTTTAATTCACTTAGTTGTCCTTTTACGGCTCCTTCACCTTCTGAAAAACATTATGTTACAATGAAAGCGCTTGATCCTTTTCCAGTAATTTGAAGACCAGACCAAGGTGAATCTTGGAAGAAGATTGGTTGAAGATTCTTTAGTTTTTCGAGTAAGATACTTTTTGAGCAGAGACATGCCCTAATAAAAATGCCATCATGTTAAAAAATAAAAAAAATAAAAAAATAAAACCAATATATATATTTTACACTTTGTAATCTTTGTTAAAGATGCATATTGAATATGAGTTTACACTCTTATTTACATTTTATAAGTAAAGAATTCTTAAATACAGTATTTGGTGATCAAACACAGGGCAGGAGCCTCCAGGAGAGGCACGGCAGAACTGTGCCTCACTTGTGACTGTCTGATCCAATAAAAACCGTGTCACGTGATATGTGTCTGTTGCTATTTTTCACCATATCAAAAATATGGATTTAACTAAGATTATTCATATACAACGTGGCTCTCCACAACCTGTGTACTGTTTTATATTTATAAGTGAGAGAATAAATGCTGCTGATCGTTCAATAAAACGCAGAGAAAAAACAATACTCTGCCTCTCCTCTAGGGGCGTATGTGCTCGCTTCTTTCTAGCTGCATTGTTTCAAGAGGAGAAACAGAGAAGAAGAGTTGTTGTTTTAGTGAAAAGACTGTTTGTCTTTCCTGCAACAAGAAACCACAATTACGTTGCATTTTATTCTTATTTTGATAACGTCTGGACTGAACTCAAGATACTGTGACCTGAAGCCTTATCAAACATGAAGAATCAGCAAATTCAGCCAGATATCTTTGAAAACTTTTGGGAATGAAGGGATCAATTTGGCATTAGATGAGCAAATGGTTAAAAACATCCACAATGCTTGAGGAAAAAAACAATTGTAGAAGACTTTATTAATGTTACATTTATACATTACATTACTAACGATTTACATGATAATTTGAGGGCATCTAAATCCACCTTGTTTTTTTAAGGTGTAAATACATTCAAGTGTTTTAGTTCTGCCCTTTAAAATAAAAATTGCTTGTTTTTATGATTAATAAGATGTTTCACTGTTTTTAACCAGTATCCTGGTTTTATATTTGATTGTAATATTTCTTGTTATTACCGTGTAGCAATGTCAGGTCAATTAATGTTAAGTTTAAACATGTATTTTTATTATTATTATTCAAATTATTCAAATGATTTGAACTATTCTAAATATACTATTAATATTTCTTATTTGTTCCTCTTTTTTGTTATTTTTATTCTAATCATTGTTTTTTTAGAATTATTATTATTGGGATATGTAGCATTACCAGTTGCTAACTGTGGCATAAGTATTGAAAGAAAATAGTTTTTCCACTTCTAAAAATTGTAAATCTGACTCCAGAGGAGTCAGTGCCTCACCAGTCTTGAATCTCATTTCACGTCAGGTAGTCTGGGAATAATAAAAATCTAAAAAGACCCAGAGACCCATGTCAAGGGTAGAATATATTACATACCGGACATCCAGGGAAATCCCTGGAATTCCCCTAGAATAGCTGAAGCAGTATATAGTTGACTTTTAAATCATTTGTTTAGGGTAAATTAGTTTATTTTTATTTTTAAGAACCTAAAAACGTTATTATAATATCCTTTAAAGTACAGTTATAAACCTACTATGAGACATTGGTTGTCTTACTGAGCCTCTAAATTAAAGAATTCCACAAAGAAGTGTCAGATTCTAAGCTCTAGTTTTAAGAATTGTGTTTCAATGTCGGTACACGAGCAGTAATCCAGCGCGTTTCCAAATATGTAGAGATATGAGGAGCTCTGCTTGTGTAATTATTCGGTTTAGCATTAGGTGTCTGCTTGACAAAGTGTTTTGGCTTACCGCAGTCACGTCTGTAGTATGTATCATCAGCGGATCCAGGTTTCCCAAAATACTAGATACTCCCAATGGTAGTTCAGCAGAAATCAGAAGCCGAACACAATACAGAGCAGCTACTACGATCATCCTAAATTACATTGAATATACATCACAGTCAATACTAGTATACAGGGAAGATGAAATAATTGTATGATATAAACTTTGAAAGGAAATACAAGGATGGATGTCTCTATGTCCTCTGTCCTTGACTAGCTACCTTTCCAGAGTGTCCCCTCCTGAATTGGCTAAAATCCCAGCATTCCATGCTCAAGCAAACAGCCAACATCTAAACCACTTTTGTTTTGTAATGAAACTTCTCAATAGATTAAACAGCCATTCAAAAGACTATTTTAATCTTGTTTGTATGCCGTCTGCATTATATTACCAAATTTCATCTTAATTATTTCATAGGATTATGTTCCATGAAGCCTTCAACTAGAAATGAAACTCATTAAAAAATGTTTTAAAATGCTATCAAAGTCACATCCAAAACTAGATCTAATCGTATAAGACTAAAAAAGCAGGATGAACATACCACCACCACCACCATGGAGCGATTTTATAAAAACCTCTATGATTTAGGAGTTTTGTTTTAAGGCGTGTTGAGATCATAAATGAAATGCAGATGCAGTGTCGAAACCACTAGGCCCCCATTTACATTCACTCATGGTCACAACACATATTGTCACTAGTGATGGTCTGATGAAGCTTCATGAGACAGTGTCATTATTTTCAGAGACCACTAGATGATGGTCTCTGCACTATTTTCAACTGTTCAAAGAACAACTGTTCTTATTAAACATTGCATCATTTTTAAACGGATGGCGCCACCTACTGACCTCTAAACAACATGACACTGCTACATGAAGCTTCATCAGATCATCACTACTTGTCACTCAGTCTCATTAAAGTTGGTTTAGTGATACATTATTTTGCTTTGTTTCATGAGGTCTGGTTCAGTAGCATAAGCAGTACCAGCGAGAAGCCATGCATGTTAATTTCAAAACCTTCAAAACCTTAAAAACCTTAAAAAAATCCAAACTGATCGCAGCCAAAATGCAATAACTCCTAATAGAATTTTTTAATAATCACCATTTTTTACTTATCACAACTCTTGTTTACAAACAAAAACAATATTTTCCTTAAGTTTACCTTGCATTACTACAAATGTTCCTATAGATCCTTAATAACATGTTTACAGTATTTGTCTAAGTACACTAACTCTGATTAAAGAAACAAAAAAAAAACTTGAGTTTTGATATAAATAAACACTGTTGGTGTGTTTAGTTAAGGGTAGATGCACAAAAAGAAACACAATTTGCCCGAAACAATATTTTTTGCAACTATTCTACAGTTGTACAAACCTTAGACCTCTAGCTAAAGTCTCCCCACATGATGGAAAGCCATGCAACAGAAACCGATTCGAAAAAGTGTCCCGAGAATAACGAGACAGAAACACAACAGCAACATCTGCTGCACACTGGTTGGTGAAGTTTGGCGTTTGTCTCTGTGGCTTGGCAGAGCCTCCGTTCGTCTCCATTCACTCACATCCGAGGTCAAGGAGTTAGCTGTGGGAAGCTGTTCGGTATCTTGTATAAGGGAGCGAGAAAACAAGATCTTGTCCTTTTTTTTCCAGAGTCCTGAAGCTGACTGTGTCCACGCTCTTATCTGACCTCAAACAGTGAGTTTCCTGAGGGGGATCTTCGCGCTCTGGACCACATCCCAGTGAGATGAATGTTTAAACAAGAAGATGAAGTATACATGATGCATGAAGAAGTAAATACAGTTCCCACAAATTCCCACATATGAGAGATCCTGATTATGAACCGCTGTTGCTCCTTAATAATCCACCGTAAAAGGTTTAAATGAAGTGACTAGACTGGTGAGGTTATTGAAGGGTTTGTTATATTTTATAAAAAAGATATTTGGAAATTGATCACTTGTAGAGGTTAATTCTTTCCAGTGCTGACAAGGAAAGTTAAAGGGTTCATTTCACCTAAAGTTCACCCTCATGTCAACTAAGGGTTTGAATTATTTTCAGAGTAATCCATTCCTTTTTAGAGTTATATACAAATATTTTAACTTAATGTAGGGATTAGTGCTTAGTTGTCTTCGTCACCATCTTCGTCCAAAAACCCCAACCCGTTTTTATATGATGAGAACAATTAAGATATGGTATAAAAGAAAATAGCAAGGATGAAAAAAAGATTTATTTTATAGTATTTGATAAACAATATATATGTAAATATATACACAACCACACATGAATATCATATTAAGAATGTTAATTTCTTTATTTGTTATATTTTATTATTATTTCATTTTATAGATTAAAAAAAACTGTGCAAAACAACCTTTTTTTTTAAAGTCCATAAGGTCCCCATTCACCCTCCCAGCCAGTCACAGTAGGAGGTCATCAACACTGAGTCTGGTTCTGCTCAAGGTTTCTGCCTTCTAAAAGGAAGTTCTTCCTCACGCTGTGATTCACTCATTGTTGAGTTGCTTGGATCCGTTTTTCTTTTCTCCATTATAGTCTTACTTTAACTGTCTAGAGATAACTTTGTTATGATAAGACACTTCAAATAAAATTGAATTGAATTGAATCAAATTTAACCTTTACAACAGTTTTAAACTTACCATGTACTGAGCTCTAAAAAATCTGACCGAAAACAACAAAAGCATGAAACAACAACAGCATACAAATGTTGATGGATGAGAATCCACACAGAAAAACTTAATCCTTAGCATTCCTTTTATTTACGTGAAATAAAAATACCTTTGATTTGATGCTCTTGCTAGATTGTATTTGAGTGTTAGCTATTAGACAACAGGGGACACCAGTACAATAGACAATAGAAGATGGTTCAGCGGTTTTCTAGAGCTCATATACAAGCCAACTGTCTGTGATGAAAAAAAAAAAAAAAAATACACAAAAGCAAAGCAGAGCCAGTTGAAAATTCTTTGGTGCAAATATTTTTGTTTGATTTCTTTAATCAAAAACATTTTTTTGCTAAACATAGCACTTTGTTTTTATGTGTTTCCTTCTTTTTAGATTTTTATTGTTTTTCTTTGTCTGTATTTTCTTCTGGTTATCCAGGGTTTGTTGGCAGCAGCTTCAACAGGGACACCCAGACTTTCCACTGAATCGTCCAGCATTTCCCGGGGGACCCCGAGGCGTTCCCTGGACATCTCGAGAGGCAAATTCTCTCCAGCGTGTCCTGGGTCTCCCACGTGGTCTCATACCGGTGGGCCGTGCCCTGACCACATCACCAGCGAGGCGTCCCGGAGACGTCCTAATTTAAACAAACAGCTGTTCGACCACGATGTCAAACAGCTGATTTATGGATCACATTTTAGTTTGTGGCACTATAGTGTCCACGGTCAACGCTGGTTGAATTCAAGCAGCAGGTCAGAGAAAGTGCAACCGGTGGTTGGCGGATTCATCGCAACAGTTGTTTACTGACAAAATGTTCGGAATGTTGAAAGAGTGGTGTGACTATTAAAGAGTTTAGGTCAAAAGGTCAAGAACATTAGCATTCAGAGACGCTGAGTTCTGGGTACGACATGATGTGACACATCACATGTTTACAAGAACATTGATCTCAATGCAAATGTACAATGACCTAATGTAGTAAATGTAATGTTCTGCTGTTGATTCTATCTTGATGTTCGCTGCTTTTTTTTAGCATTTGGCTTGAGGTTTGCTGGACTGCCTCTTGAAGCAAAGGCCATGGTACAATCCAGTACATGAAGCATTTGTTACCTTGCAACAAAGTATAAATATTAAATATAATTTTTTCGGGGGAAAAAATGTGTTTGTGGTATCCCTTGTGTTGTCTCTGGGTCAAGGTGGACGACCTTCCTGGCGTCCATAAATACATATGCAGTGGTGGAGGTCGTTCCCCTTGACCCAAAGACAACACCAGGGATACAACAAACTCATTTGTTTCTGGGCCTTCGGGTCACGTGAAACAAGGGATAAAAAACTGATTTTCTCACCTCGGCTACTGGACATATCAGTATGCTAGTCTCCGTCACTATTACGTCACTAAAATAAGACTGTGTGTGTTATTAACTGTTATTATGGTAAGTTGTGGTAAGTAAGTTGGTCATCGCATGTCGTTAAATGCTACAAACCCTCACGCTGACATGGCATGATGGTGACTCAGAAAGTCAAAGTTCGTTCAGCCTTTCAAAACAAAACATTTGTGTTTCACTACTGCCCTCTTGTGGTGATTTCAGGAGCTTTGGTTTTTGAGTCAGAATTTGAATTGCATACTTGCCTGAAACGTTTTAGTAAGATAGAAATTGGTATGAGAGTGTGCGTGTGAATGGATGTCTGTCTTGGTGTGTGCCCTGTGACAGACTGGCGTCCTGTCCAGGGTGTCCCTGCCTCTTGCCCTATGATACGATGAATATTGATGATAATGAATATGGTATTAAAATATACAACATCGATTTTGAAATTGTCCTCGGATGAATAAAGAATGTGTGTGGAAAAAGTACATTTATACAAATTCGTTTCTTTGAAGTATTTATTTATTTTTGTTCAGTTTGTCAATTTTGGAAATGTGTGTCAAAGTTTGTAAATATGTTTGCAGCATTATTGAAAACGTGTAACTTGCTTTTTTGTATTTATGACACTTTTTTTTGGAAACCATTGAGTTCAACGTGTTCATTTAAAAATATTCTTTAAAGGATATGCTCTTGTTTTGTCGTACTGATGGTGAGCAACAGAGGGAAGCATTTTGCAAGTTTTGCTTCTCCAACAAGCGCAGTAATAAACTGCTTTATCTTTATTTATGTACATGTTTTATTAGGCTGAGGATCAGCAATCGAGCAGACATAATCTAAATAATCCGAACATATGGTGTGTTGTAATATTGGCATTATCGAATAATTACAAAAGTTGTTAAAAGTGATAAATTACAACACTCTGTGGGGCAGTGGCCAAGATGACGTCACTGACACTCATTTGGAAATGATTACAAAAGGAAAAGACTGGTGTGAAATCATTGTTTCAAAAGATTAACAAGATTTTTTTTTTTTCGGTCAGAATATTTGTCAGATCCTTCAGACAATATAAATTCTAGGGTGTGAATTCTGAATGACTTTTTCAGGGCTGCCAAGTTTCCGAAAATGACAAGAGTGAGACATGCTTAGTGAAAAAAAGGGCCTTATTTAATATCGATTTATTGAGACTGATGACTTCACCTCTATTTTAGCTATGGCATCATAAACCTGTCATCTTAGACAATGACATATGACTAAAATAATGATAAGTTTCACTAAAATTCTTTATGATATTATGTGATATAGTTATCCATGTACTCTAGAAAAGATCTGAGCCATACAATGATCGCAACATAAAGTTTGTCGACTGGAAAAACCGGTACGACGGATAGCTTGATAGCAGTAGGTCAGTGCAGTTGTGTTAAAATGTTGTCAAGCTACGACAACGCAACCACACGCTGTTGTTTTATGAAAGATAGAGATGCCTTATGTATGATTTATTATCAGTTAATATTTGAGTGGTGTCTTTTATAATTAGTCAGATTTATACATACTGTAAATTACCAAAGTTTATTAGCATTAAAAAAAATAGATATACAGTATTGAATGGGTAAATTTAAACTTTAGAAATGCTATTTTTGTCATTTACATTTGTTTTCATTAGTGATGTGCTGATAAAGCTTCATGGATCAGTGTCATGTTGTTTAGAGGTCAGTAGGTGGCGCCATCACTTTAAACATGATGTGAAAACAAAGGAAAATAGTGCAGAGACCGCCATCTAGTGGACTCTGAAAATAATGACATTGCTTCATGAAGCTTCATCAGACAATCATTCATTTTCATTAATTTCCTTCTGAAGTGTTAAACTCATCTTTGACTGAATCTAAGATCAGTCAATTTAAATTTGTTGATCGTTTGTTTTTTGACACAATTTGCTTGTTATTTGACACAATAAACCCCACAGTTATTTTTGTTATTGTCAACCACTTTAGACCGTTATTTGATTATAAATCTTGTTTGATTTAGAAACGAGTCTTTTTTTTTTTTTTAAAGAATGAATGCCACTTTTTATTGCATTAACTAGTATAGACACGTTTTTGAATGCAAAACCTTGACTCAATATGGGTTTAATTAATAAAGTCAGCACTTGAAAAAGTATTAATAGCTTTCAGAAGACATTCATTTTTATACAAATGTAATCGATGTCAGCCTTGGCTCGTATCATCGAACTGTGTAACCTTTCCCTCTCATGGTTGTCGAGAACAGGCGTGTACAAAACAAAGAGCCAGGCTAAGAAGTTACGGTCAGGAAGAGCAATGACTGTGTAATTTACGTTGTATACTCTACCTCTTCTTCTGCCCACCTCTTGGAAATTAGAAACGGCTGTTTTGTTGACAGGTCAATAGCATCGTGGTCCTCGGCTACAACATTTTCACAAAAAAAAGTAGTTTCAATGCCAGTCTTTCACTTCATTCCTGCTCGGACGCCAACATATCTTCTTTTAATCAGATAATCATCTAAGAGCTTCGACCCCCCCTGGGGTGGTCTTCTTTTGGCAAAAGACGAGCGAAACAAATCTGTAAGCACTTAGTGGGAGGTGAACAGAACCATAAATATTTAGTCAGGTTAAACATTAAGACGGGAGACACTAATAGATAAGCAACCAAGTGCAACTTAATAGCTGTTAATAGAAGTGAGAAGAAAAACATTTCTTGTGTTTCAGTCTCTAACCACCGCGGAGGAATAACCTAAGATACTCAGTTTGCTGCGTGTTTATGCATAACCTCCCCGCCTGCCCCTCAGTCGACACTTTGCACTTTTTCCAAGCAGACATGCCAGGAAAATCCATCAAAAGAAACCATAACTTGACAGTCAGAAAATCCTCAACTGGCTTCATCCTCTGCACTGAGTCACTTATGCATGTCAGCGACTAAATAATAGTGATGAGCTGATGAAGCTTCATGAAGCCATGTCATGTTGTTCAGAGTTCAGTAGGTGGCGCCATCAGTTTAAAAATGATGTGATGTTTCATTAGATAAGTTGTTCAAAACAAAGGAAAATAGTGCAGAAACCGCCATCTAGTGAAAATAATGACACTGTTTCATGAAGTTTCATCAGACCATCACTACTAAACACTAAACAAGTACACGATTTATGAGAGATTTTAGCGGATTCACCCTAACTTTACTATAAGACAAGCTTTAATCTAGCTATTTGACGTCTTCGTTTAGGATAATAAAAAAATGAAAAGTCATCCAAACAATTAATAGATAATGCGTCATTTATATTAATACATACACATACTATATATGAAAGGCAGTATTTTTTGGGTCTTTTCAATGCCTTCTATTTTTGTTATAACTACTTATCTTAACACGGAGAAATACTACTTAACTGGAGGCATTTCCTTTTTGAATTATTAGAAATCCACAACATTTAGTTTAACACATTCACCATATCTAAGACACATATTGCCTGGTAAACATATTTTTCAACCTCAAGTATGAATCCCTATGACTTTTATTGTGACTTAAGTGTCATTTCCTTTGTGGAGCTGGTGTTTTTGTTGTTTTTTTACATATAGTTTTCCTACAAAGTAACATAAGCTATTAGCTAACTATTCTATGTTTACTGTCTTTATCAGTCTGTGAATATGATGCTGACAGAAAAGCTTGTTGTTACAGACAAGATGGACTTCATAATGCATTAAAATATTTGTAAATATCCAATGTTCTTACAAAATATATTTTAATAACACAGTTGTTATTAGAAATGGTTGTTTAATTGCAATTTTACACCATTTGGATTATAATCTTAAATGTATTGTTAAAAAATATATGAAGTAGCAAGTTTCTTATTCTATGTGAGAAATGTTCCATGTTCTTGGTAATGGTGTCTAAAATATATAGACTCCAAATCCAAAGTTTTGCCTTTTTTGTAGGCAAATCTCATATGTGGTAGTTGAAAGTCATCAAAAACATATTGTTTCACATAATAAAAACGGTGGTTGATATGTGCGATTCATGGCACCAGAGGATCTGAAATGAGGTAAACAGAAAAGTCTCCTTCTTTGATAGAACTCTTCTGACTCTTGAACAACCTGATAAATGAACAAGCCATAGTTGATGAGAATCTGCTTCATTTTTTTATTTATTCTCCCACAGATTAAGATACACAATGCTATGATTTCACTTGTTCTTTTTCACATATTCTTGTTCCTCACGATCCGTTGTGCAGAGTGTGAATATGAACCAATCGTAGAAAGCAAAAAAAAAAATCTCATGAATGTTACAAAACTTTGTTTGGAGAACTCACAAAGCAGAGAATACACAAGTACATTGACTGTTGAGCAGTAGGTAAACATGACTGTGCAAAAATAATGTTACAAACATAAATGAGCAGCAGATGACTCCATCATATGTAGCTTGTAGTTTACTGCATATCTTATATATCCATGTGCATTTACATTTCAGAGCCTCAATCTGAAGCAACTTCTTTCACTGACATTTGAATCCATGCAAGGACTGCTAATCTCTTACATACACTCCATGAGTCTTAACTTAGATTACGCCGTCAAACATAATATATTTTAAGAACTAGCTTTTATTTTCTTAATTTGGATTTTTTTTTCTAAATGTTTTCGGTTAAAATGTAAAGAATTCAATGTGAATTTATGAAGTATGAAGTATTTAATTTAATTTAAGAGTGGTACGCAAAGTCATCATAAATAATAGTAAATGAAAGATAAAAATCTACTCGTCATGCCAGTAGACTTCACAACATGTTTTACTCTCTTTGCTTTTGAATCCAAAAAAGTAAACAAATATTCATCAGTGCATCAGTCTTGGGGGCACAACTGTAATAACAATTCTAAAGAATAAAGTGATACATATCTAATGATGAATTTACAAGTGATGAGCTGATGAAGCTTTGTGAAGCAGTGTCATGTTGTTTAGAGGTTAGTAGGTGGCGCCATCACTTTATAAAATGATGTTTCATTGGAAAGGTTGTTCAAAACAAAGGGAAATAGTGCAGAGACCGCCATCTAGTGGACTCTGAAAATAATGACACTGCTTCATGAAGCTTCATCAGACCATCACTACAATTTATATCAGGGGATCCTAAAGGGCAAGGGACAAATCTGTGGCCGTAATTTTATTTCACTGGCTCAATGCAAAATAAAAATCTACAATTTTAAATTTAAAGTAACCACTTTTTTTTAAGATCTCAATAGTGAAACGTGAGTTCAACAAAGTTGATTTTCTAAGAACTTATTCTTGTTTCTGTTTGTGACAAAGGCTTGTTTAGATAGAGATGTAATGGTTAACTTGAGAAAATGTAGAAGCTATGTATTAAGCTATATGGATACCTTTTTTTCTCTTTTGCTCTTAATATGTTGGTCCTCAGATCAAAAATTTGGTCAGGTTAAACAATTTTAATCTGGTCATGGTAATGAAAAAAATGGGCCAAAATCCAAGTTTTTTCCTTTTTCCAAGTGTTATGGTTTCCCTGTGAGACTCATATTTCTTGGAGAAAGATGTCAACAAGATGTCAACATGTCAATGCCAACGGCTGGACGATGCTCTTTCAGAGAAGAATTCCGAGGGAAAATTAAAAGTCTGATGCTACACAGGGCGGCCAAACACCAGAGATGGAAAACTCCATCTTCACAAAGTACAAACTCCTGCCATAAATTTTTTCCTACTATTCGAACCAGGTGTTTCTGATTTCTCATTGGCTGGCGCACAGATGGCGTCCCTGCCAAGCACATAACATTTGCGAGTAAAAAGGCAAATTGAAGTTCTGAAAAGTGAGGTATGGTGAAGACGATCTAAGGGGAAGTCAAAGATTTTTTCTCAGAGACTTAACTATTGGAACTATTATGGCTAGAACCTCAATGACCAACTCGAGTGATATCCACAACTTCCCTTTTCTTTTGAACAGCCATGTAGTGCGAAGACCTTAGATTTGATCATTCAACTGCATGCACAAAGGTCTCATATCCATGCGTTATTTGTCTTTATTTCTGTACAGTTAGTGTTGCTATCAAGTGGCAAAGATGCTTTTGTGCAAAATGCTTTACTATTCTATTCCTTATACCCCCCCCCCCCCCCGTGTCGTGACATGACAGCATCGGACTTTCTACAGAAGAGTTCCGATGGTACAAAAGCATCATTGCGCTCATAGCAGGAATTGAGAAAATTGACCTCAC
Source organism: Callionymus lyra (assembly GCF_982586985.1). Taxonomy (NCBI): domain Eukaryota; kingdom Metazoa; phylum Chordata; class Actinopteri; order Syngnathiformes; family Callionymidae; genus Callionymus; species Callionymus lyra. The sequence goes on from NC_141830.1 coordinate 17,120,428, forward strand.
CAAAGACAAGAACAGATTGTGATGAAAGAAAAACAATTAAATAGAGAGATGCCCTTGATTCTAACATCTTGAAACAAATGTGACACTAGTGATTCCGTCTTTCCTTCACAGTCCCTCCTCCATGATCTTCATTTCTCCAGTTTTCTTTGCACATTGTCTACATGCACAGCAGCATTATTCCATTGTCTTTTCTTCATGTAGCGCGTAGTCTCTCGCTCGGGTCAGGATTTAGGTGACAGAACTGGCTGTGATAAGTGGAACAGTGGTGGTCCTGCTCTGACCTCTTCTTCTCTTCCCTCCTCCCCCTCCTTTACTTCCATCTTTGTTTCGACTGCGAGTTTTCTCTCTGCCGCCCGATTGGTCTTGTCGATCTCTCTTATTTTTCCCATCTGTAGAGTAAAAAAACAAACAGTTATTAATCAATTTAATTGACATTCTGAATGTGTGAAAACTTGAGAAAACTGAAAGCTTAGAAACTGAGTCTTAAAAAGAGCAGAAGAAAAGTCTTCATTATCAAAGATAAGCAGAACAAGAGTGTAATGGATTCAATGAGAATGGAAGTATTTGGACAATCAATACAGTATATTTTTTTAAATAAATACATTTCAGAAATCTGAACATGTGATTGTGAAAAGAAGTTGACGGTTGGAGGGGGATTTTGCTAGAACGTATTCTTAAAAACAGAACATCTATGATGATTACAAACAGAAGGGCAAGTCTGAAGGCACCTAATATGCAAATAAAAGATAAAATGCTCACATGACATTAATAAATGATCATATATGACATACAAACTGTTTTATCAGTGCTCAGCTGAAAGTATGTAGTTTAAATATCTAGGCTAGTATGTGAGTGATGAACACACAAAGATATATGTAATATGGAAAAATGCAGAAATTATATCAGAAGTTAGTTCATTCATTTGTATAAACCTACTCAGATACCGTTTCTAACATTACAAAAAAAAATGGCAGTGTTAATTGTTAACTGTCTATGGTGTCTAACAATTAGTGATGGACTGATGAAGCTTCATGAAGCAGTGTCATGATGTTTAAAGGTCGGTAGGTGGCGCCAACAGTTTAAAAATGTTGTGATGTTTCATTAGAACAGTTGTTTAAAACCATGAAAGAAATAGCGCAGAGACCGCCATCTAGTGGACTCTGAAAATAATGACACTGCTTCATGAAGCTTCATCAGACCATCACGACTTAAAAATGACTTGGTTTCTCCAAATATTTTCATAGCATATTGTACATTCACCAAAAACTTCTAATATATTGAGATAACCACAAACAAGCCATTGACGAAAAACACAAACGCGTTCATCATAGACTATAATCCAAGTTCTACCAACGATGGTCTTTAGTGTCGGATTACAAAACATGTTCACCATCTGTCAATCAGTGATTTCACTCGATAGCAGGCCAAACATTATTTATTTATTTGTATACAGAAAAACATAACCAGAAATATGATTCGAATCAAAGAGCAAACACTAAACCTAAAAGGCCACTAAATTTTAAAAAACGCAACTCTCCTGACTTACTCAATTGTTTAAAATGTTGACGTCTTCCTCTCCAAGATGTAGGTAGTCTCTTATGACGATGTATTTAAGTTATTACTTTATAAAGTTCTCCCCCGTCTGAAATCTCGACGAAAGAGAGGTTACGAGAGCGGAGTCCATTATGAAGAAATAATGGGCTTCACTCCTCCTCCAGCCAGCTGAAATCACACTACGCTTTATTTATACAACGAGTCCCTTGGAGGTGGAGCGTTCTGGGATTGATGACGCAGCTTGAAAAACCCTGATGTTTGACTTATCACAACTGAGTGGGTGAGGCTATGGTAAATGAGATTTAACCTTCACAAAAACTAAGTGTTTTCAGTGGGCGGGGCTTAAGGACATTTTCATGTAAATATTTCACTGAAAATAGAGTTTTGTACAAACAGACACATACTGATGAGCACTTTAATGAATTTTGCCTCAAGCATTCTCATTAATTAATCTATTTTGACGGTGCGCCATCATTGCATCCACATTCTTTTTGCTTGCATTAAATGTAAATTACGATCCCACTTCTGGCACCATTTAGCTGAGCAGGCGTGGAACAAATTATCTGGTATTAAACAATGGAAAACAACCTCCGGATCTAGACCCCAAAGTCTGAGCTCATTAGTGCCCATTTTAAACCCTTTGTATCAAACTAAAATATTGTTTGATGACTAATTAATACACATTCGGGTGATTTGTGTTGCTGAAGCTAAATATAGCGCACATACCTAAATCGGTTATAGTCATGATACAGTGGAAATGGATAATATTGGCCAAGACTCGTATTAGCACTGCATCAAGGAAGTTGTGGATCTCAAGGCTGTTGTTACACTAGAGGATGTTTGTTATGAACGAATGCGGTTAGAAACTCTGAACAAATGACAAAGCAAGTGAACACGAGCCAAAGACTGGACAGTGTTCGCCATGTAAGCTCACAACATTAAAACACATGGCGCCATGGTGTTTGTCTGCCTCTCTGCATAACAGAAGGTCTGTGTTTATTTGACTACTGGCGTTTTCAGACTTGTCAAACAAACAGTTATGATTCTATGGTTTATGTTAAAAGTATATAAAAAACAAGGCACTTTTTGAGTACAACAAAAACAGGATTGTGCAAGGGCACCTAAATTCACAATAGGGTGATAAAAGAAGTTGAATGATGACAAAGAAAACTATCTTTCTTCTCAATGACTCATTTTCTGGTGAACACCAGAGGAAGACTATGGTCATCTCTGTCACCACCTTACTTTCAAATAATAGAATTGAAAACATCACAGGCCCTCTTTGTTTTCTTTAGCCGGGGAAACAACAGACTTTTAAATGGAACGGATTTAGGTAGATCTTGATGCCAGTTAGAGGATCCTAGTCCATATTTGGCCTTAAATGGTTTAGTTCCCCGTCATTGTGGCAACCTTCACTTTGTTTTTCCAAAGTTATGCTAGGTCTAAGTGGCACATTAAGGGACAATGATTGATGTTTTCCTAAAGTCTTTCTCATCCTCCCACTGTACCAGCTGGTGGCAGCTTACACAAAACTGTCGCGGTGACTACCTGCTAAGGTGTTTGGTAAACTTCCAAATACCAGTTTGATATCTTATTAACCTGCGGTAGATTGTTTCCTCTTGTTATGTCCTGCATTTTGAGTGTCCTTGGGGGAAAATATGTGCTTCTGATTTAGAATCCCAGACTCAAGTCCATGGGTAAGGCCAAGTTCTTGCATGTTCACATCTTAGAGTTTTCAACAAAACATTCTCTTATCCCGAAGTCTATGGTGCTGAAATCGGATAGGATACATTATTTATTGTTGTGTGGGTTAGGGTTAGGGTTAAGGTTAGGGTTCTAGGTACCTCCACTCACTTCCTAAAGATTAAATTCGTGGGTCTCATTTTAAATCTTGATTAAAGCAAGGACACAGTCTTCTCAACCAAGAATGACAAACACTTGATTATCTTTTTTTTAATATTCTTCTATGAGACAATTTGGTGGTCTGAGACGATTATGCAGGAATTTTTGTGCCAATAGAATTCTCTGAAAAAGGTTGGGGGTAACAGTCGGTTGTAAATAGAATTGTGATGTTGAACAGAACTCACTTAGGCCAGAAAGTCCGTGTCAGCACGGTCTCTGGGATTTTCTCCACCGTTGTCTTTTTTAACCATAAAAAAACACACCATCAGCTTGTTTTCTTCTATGTTACAAGTCTAGTTGTTGAGATTCAACATGGGCTCCCTTAAGATTAAAATCTTTGAATTTGTAGCAATAAAACTGTCTTGATGACACATGAATGCACCACCTCAAACTACTTAATGAGACTTTGTTAGAATGATTATAAATGAACATTGAAGGTGAATCCATTAAATACAAGGATTACATTTTTCCAACCAAGACTTAATATCAAGCGTAAGCAATCATGTATTTCATGATAAATGTTTTTAGTGCGGCGAAAACTCAGGTTAAATAGACATTATGACTCCTCCTCCAGCCATGCCCTACTTTGTTTATACAATGAGTCCCTTGGAGGTGGAGATTAATAACTCGCAGTGACGAACCTTAATGCTTAACCAATCAAAGAAGAGTGGGTGAGGTTATGATACAAAAAAAAAATCATCTCCAGAAAAAAAACTAGGCATTTTCAGTGGGTGGCGCTTAAGAATATTTTCTAATGTAAATATGTTTATTAAAAGAGGGTATGTACAAACAGATACTGATGAGTACAATAAAGGGTCTAATAATTTAAGAATCATTTGAATCAACACATTAGTTGCACTTTAAAGAACATGCTTCAACGGCCTAACAGAATATGACCCACCTTTTTTGGCTGCAAGGACTAAACACACCTAGCACTGTTTCCTAACAGGACCCAGCTTTGCACCACATTTCCATTCTGGTAAGCACTTTTAAAAGGACAGTTTATAATCTTTCATCTCTAATTGTTCTTTTCATTTCACGGCAGATTTTCTTTTCCAGGATGTTTCTGTCAGAGAGACTGATTTTGCTTCTCATTTATCAAACATTTTATCATGAAAACATGGAATAGTTTGGCTATGTTAAATGTGTAGGGGAAAGAGGACATGACCCCCCTAAACACACACACACACACACACACACACACACACACACACACCCTTCTTGCCTAACGCATGCATGTTCCAACATCTGCAAAATGTAATAGATTGTTATGCGGTCAATGTACTTCTTAATCTTTTCAATACGTCTTAAACCTGAAGACTGTTTACAACTTTCTAATCTTGTTTATTTTTCACGATATGTCAGTTGTGATAAAAACTATATTTTGGTAGAAGATTGCAGTCTCACATTATTATGGGCTGAGTCCAACCAGCCTCTAATTTATTTTAAACTTGCACCGAAGCCAACCAACGCTTGACGGCTCCTTTTGATTCACCTGGTTCTGCTTGCTCTTTACTTGTGCTTCGACAATATGGTGTCTGGAGGGCAATGGTTATCAAAGGTGTATCGATTAAGGATTGTATAAGGAAGGCCAGGAAAGCTGGGTACACAAGGGTTATGTGATGATTAAATGTGAAAAAAATCTTACCGAAGAATTAGCTAATTGAGGGAAGCACAACTGTACCCAGAGTGGTAGCTATGGAGAATAGTCGAAAAAAGGTTTGGGTATCTGTGGGTACCACAAAGAGTTGCCGTCACATTAATGCATGCTTTATCTGTTTAATACAGTGTGTCAGTTTTTCTTCAGAGAAAACTGGTCTCTGAGTAAAAGTGAAACAGGTCGACAGGAAGGAATTTCAAATAGGAAGAAAGACAGGGCCAGTAAATATGTCATGGCTATGAAGGTGTTGTCACTGACCAAGATGGGTGGGTTTTGTCTTATGATGAGGCCAAATGAGTGTATGTATGTGAAGGTTGAAAACTTCTGGTCTTAATACACAAGTTATTACCATTTGGGAAGGAGGTTATGTGACTGTCTGTATCCAATTGTCTGTTTGCAAAATAACTGGAAAAGTTACAAACGCTAAAATGAAATTTTCAGGAATGGGACAGAAAACAGGTGCTTTAGTTTTAGTGATGTTCTGGATCTAGGAAGTATTTTTTTTAGATCCATTGCAAGTTGACTGGAGATTTGTTGTTGGGTAGTCTTGGTGGAAGAACTCAGACCTGTGGTGTTCTTGCCTTGGAAGTACTTTGTGTGCTTTTCTGATATTATGACCATGATATTTACTATTTTCCTTCCCCGATAACTTCACCATATGAGCTGTTCCATTGTCACTCCAAATGAGAAGGAAAGCAATTTCAAGCTAGCAGTCAGAGGCTTGGACATCTTACTACGTCTTTAAAAACCATGAAAAGCAATGGAACCAGACTTTTGCCATTCCTCTGCACTTTTCATCCAAAAAAAACCTCTGGACAGATCTCCTGGATCTGTCATTTGTCTGCTGCAGTTGGAGCCAAGAGCGACTAATAAGCTGTTATGAGAGTCAATGACGATCATTGACTGATGAAAATAACCTGCTGGATAGCAACCTGCTGTGAGGACGATAAGAGCCCAAGCAAACATGTCATGGTTGTATAAACCTCACGCTTCAACGGCCCTCTGAACAAATAACTCTATCTGGCTCTGATCCGTGTCCAGCACTGTGGCGTGTAATGTCCACCAGTCATCGGCTTGGCACAGAGAATGGGTTTATTGTTTACATGTTGGAAAGTCAAGAGATTCTGTATCCTCCCATTAGCTAAGCCAAACCAAACCCAATCATTTCGCTAAAAGGTCACGAAGACACTGACTCCACGCCAGCTCCCGATGATTAATCAACCTTTCCGTCCGCAGGATAAAAGATGGAGCGATGAATGGTCTGACATGATTGTGTATTTGTGTTTACCTCTCACGCAGGGCGTCTTGGTCACGACGCACTTCTTTTTTTCTGTCTGTGACGTGCAGTTCTGAGTGGAAACAAAGGCCAACAAGGAGTCCAGGCTGGAGACTTGTGGCAGAGGATCACGGACCCTGGACTGGGAGCCTTTTTTAAATCCACATGTTTTGTTCTTTTTCATGCAGGGACTCCATTGACTCCATTTACCGAATTCACACTCACCAACTCGCTGACCTACAAAAGTTAAGAACAGACAGATCATATATTTGGTAAACACTTTTCAAGTTCAAGAAGCCCCTCAGCATGAGAATATTGTACTTTTTCCAACCTTTTTTCAATTATGTACATAGTGAAACTATAAATCTAAAATTGACAGTACATTAGCAAGTCAACCGGAGTTAAATGTATGGTTCTGTATGACCCTAAAAATCACATTGTTTTCGACAAACTAGGTGAATTGCTTAGAAGTTCTGCTTGTTTACACAAATTAAAGTTTTATTTGGGATATGAATTACATTTTAAAAACCTCGGCGGGTAATGGCATTTAAACGCAGTCGGGCATATTAACTAAGATCAGGAAATGAACAATGACGTGAATTTTGAATAGTACAACACAGACAGTAAAGGCCTAAATTGAGCGCAGCATAGAAACGCCAAAAGATAAAACGGTGTGATCATATTTAATTATTCTAAATAATTGAGCATTAAATCAATTATTTAAGTGGATTAATAAGAAAAGGAACTAGCACAGAATGTATCTCTGTTAAAAGCTGGTAGTTGCAGTAGTACAAGGGTTTGAACTGTTTTGGTTTAGTTTGGAAAGTGGAAAAAAATGGATTGCATGCAGTGGATAGAGACACTAGAGTAACATGTCTTTTTCTTTTCAGATTCCAAAAAAGATTATCGATATGCCTTTTAAAGTGATTATCTGTCCTTCTCTTAGTGAAAAAAACAGAAGAACAGATTTCAATGAACTCAGAAAACTTTGATGGTGGGACAAGGACCGGATGATTGAATGGTCCTGGTGTTGTGGATTACCATCTGGATGATACATCACTATCAGAGGAACGTTGTACTACTACTGTGTGAGTGCTCGGTTCTGTTTTCTATTTCTTATTTTATTTGTAATCTTATTTCATCATTTAAATCTATACTGAAACCACAAAAAATCCTATGTTGTATTTCCAACACTGGCAATTAAAGTTTCTGATTCAGAAATATGTGCTTGAGTTCTTAGCACCACAGCCTTCAGTGGGACACATCCAAAAAAACAAAGACCCAAATTATTTTAATTTAAAAAATATTTATTTTAGGAGTCATTAATAATGAATAAATACTTAACTAATTTGAAAACTCAATAACAAATAAATTACAGAATATTTGGCAACTAAAACTGATTTTGTGAAAGGAAACCAGTTGGCCATGTATAATGAACATGTCATGTTTTATTTTGTGTATTTGCTCTTTAACTTGGTGATGTGCTGATGGAGCTTCATAAAGCAGTGTCATGTTGTTTAGAGGTCAGTAGGTGGCGCCATCAGTTTAAAAATGATGTGATGCTTCATTAAAACAGTTGTTCAAAACCAAGGAAAATAGTGAAGAGACCACCATCTAGTGGGCTCTGCAAATAATGACACTGCTTCATGAAGCTTCATTGGACCGTCACTACTTAACTATCTAAAAATTGTGCATTATTGAATTACGTTTTCAGTAGAAAACCCAATTACTCCAATACATAAGTTCAGCAGCTAGAATCATCTTTTTTTAATCTCACAAAGCAACCATAAACGCAAAATAATCCTAGTTTTTCCCAAGTTTAAATGCAGTTAGACATTTATTTACACTGTAACACAAGTGATGAATGACCATCTTTATGTCGTTGGCTTGGACACAAACATATATTGAAATCAGCGATGAAAAGTAGAAGGTTAAAGCCCACTTACCGATACACTCCATTGTGTCGTTGGTGGACCGCTGGCCTGGAGGGCAGCTTACATAACACCGGCCACTGTGCGAATATAGGCCTCCCTTACATTTTGTGCAAAAATTGCGATTAAAACAGGCTTCGCAATTTTCTATTTTACATTCTGAAAGACAAAAAGGGAAGAGAGGGATGAACATGCAATCGAGCACTTAAGAACTCTGGCAACACTTCTGATTTTCAGCTAAACACACACTGGCTTGATTGTTTCGGTGTAAGTGAGTAGATTAAGTGTGTACTTCGGTGATTATTCTCAGATTTCCGCACACTTCAGACATCTCCAACTCTCCAGACAAACAAACAAATTTAAATAATTACAAACATGCAGGAAGGAAAACCAGACGATGCCGTCTACGTTTTATATCTTAGCCAAAATGAGCCTTTTAAAAATAATCCATCCATGTGAATGTGTGCATCGTGCTTACATTGTATTCACATGGATGATCTTGAGTGAGTCTGGTTTGCAGCCAGAAACACAACTAAAGCTCTCTGAAAAGATGTTCTTGCTCTCTGTGACCACTTATGCATTTTAAGCCCTGACAGCTAAATTTGAAGGTACTGACATGCACGCCACTAAATGAAGACAAATGTTGGTAGCAAAGGAGCCATGTATTTATTCATATGATCCCGTGATAATAGGTTTCATCCTTACATCAATAACTAATACTTATTTTTGCAGCAGTCCAGACTGTAAAAGAATCGTAAAAATGACACCAAAAAAGAGTGTTTGCCAGAATGAACTCGCTGAAACATAAACATCTGAAATCTGGTACCACGGGTTGAATCTTTTATCTTGCTTATGTAACCTCTGGACTCAACATTATTTCTCAAACCTGACAGATATTATGTAATCTAGGAGTGGACCCTCAAGCAAGAAGGATAGTTTAAATTTTTCTTCCTGCAGTAACATAATCACAACCGGAGGGTGAACGGCTGCCCAGGTCAGCATCCACCAACTCTTTTTTTTTTTATAGTGTCTTCTACTGTCACCAACTGTCCCTTTTAGTGCTTTGCTATCAACAATATTTCAATACAGAAAAAGCATCCAACAATATGTTTAATTCAAATGAATTCCTTTTTTTTAATTTGTAATTTTTTTTTTTTTAAATATGCCACTTTTACAGCAGGCATGATAAACTGAGGGCAAGAGGGCCACATTAGCCCTTGATTTTGACTTGACTTTTTTTTACTTTGGTACTGAGACACCTATATGAGCCAGTTGTAATGAATTGGGATATTTCCTGGCATCAGAGAAACCACTGATTTTAAGGTTGTGAGGATGTTATGGATAATTATAAATGTAACATAACAGGGGATGTGTGAACCTCAAATTTAACCGCCAAGTAAATCTCCTTGTCTTATTTTCTAGCTGAAATTCTGAATAAAAAAAGATGGGTGGATAGTACTTTATGTATTTACCCAAGGGCCTGGTGTTGAATTAACAAAAACTTTGCAAACTTCGATGTGTGTGCGCATTAGAAAAATGCTTTTTCTTGGATAATGTTGTGACACCTAATTGATAATATGCTGCTTTTTACAAAGTAGTATTTTTTGAATGCCATAAAATTCATAGTTTTTTCCTCTTTTCTCAACAGGAGCCTTAAATCTTGAAGAATATGTATTAATAATATGGATATTACATACTTTATTTCACCAGAAACACTTGGAATTAGGCATTTAAATAGAAAACTGTATTATTGAATATGAGGAAAATCTTAAATCATTTAAATTTTATATTGATGTAATCCTGGATTAATAATCATACAGTTTGTGTATAATTGTATTTAGAAAACCAAGATACGGTAAGAGCTTTATTCTGCTCCCAGTGTGCCGGGGAAAACCGCAGATAGGTTCACTCATACAAACAAACACACATGAGCGCTATACACACAAAAAGAGGTTTCGACTGCAATAAATAACAATCTCTTGCTATGAGCCTTTTTTCAGTTATGAGCATGTGAATGGTCGACAGTCCCTCTGTACATTTAGTTTGTTTGTAGATTCTTTATTTATGTTAGACGTAGTTTCTTACAATAGTAGCCAACAATATCACAATGACTTTTCAAACTGATGTTGTTTGAAAACTATATATTTTTCTCATTAAAAGATTTTTTGTGTTGTTTTTTTTCATGATTTTTGGCACGATATGGTGAGTTCCTGGAAGCTTTGAAACAAACACAAACTCACGGGTACATCTGTTGTTCCCCTCCGGATTCCTCATGCCAAAGTAACCCACGGGACAGGATGCCAGACACACGCCTATCTGACGAATGTCATTCCGCTCCAGGAAAATGAAGAGTTTGGGTTTACATTTGACGCAGCCGTTGTATTCCGAGCATCTTTCGCAGCCTTTGGGGCAAGATGGCGGTCCCTCGGTACTGACTGTGGAAAAAAAAAAAACCAGAAGAGAGAGAAGGAGAAAGGAGAACAGTTATGGGCAGCTGAGCAACACCATGGCCTATCAACACGTAAAATGATCAATTGTTTCCAGGCAGATATGAAGTTCATTGGAGAGTTATAAAAGCGGGCACTTGTCAACATGGTGATCTTGAGAACAACAACACAGAGCTTTAATATTATGGTGTCTCCACAGATGCAGCCGTAAACCTGCCAGCACTTTATCACTCCGGCAGACAGGGGTTACTGCTTGCAGCTCTTACCGGGGGCCAGGCCAAACATCTTTGTTTGAACAGTTACTCAATGTTTACTTCAAACTGCTTGCTGGAGATCCTTAACAGATTTTCATTCTAAGAAAAAAAGGGGTGATTGGGGAGGACATAAGAGTAGGAGCCAGTCAGGGATTTAGTTGGAGAAATGAAGCGCCAATTAAAGAAGAGAAGCTGGTGTTTCCCACAAAGCCACCAGCCACATTGAAAGTGCTCTTCCTCGAACAACCGGACCGGAAAGAACTCATTTTTGTGGCTTTATCTTCAGGAGACATACATTGTGTCGACTTATAATATTGATAATTTTGTGCTCAGTGAGAAAAAATATCTTCAGGAAATGTCAAATTATACTATATTTAATAAAGCTAGTAAGACCTACAACTAAACGTCAGGCTCACAGGAAACAGTTCATTACTCATTGAATGTTCAGTTGTCAGGTAAACTCTATTAAAGTTTGAAAAGTGAGATGTTTGATGACGCTTGAGCCGAGTGGAACAATGAAAACATGAGATTTGCCAAAATTTAAATCAGACTGCATGACAGCAGAGCACTAGTGTTAACTTGTAAGGACACAACGAAATAAGCAAGAATAAATCTTGTTTTATTGGATTGTTAAAAAAATGAAGGTAGGTTAATTTCTTACAAAATATACACAAAAACAAGCAAAGCCTTTATTTGTGCAATATTGTCCCAAAAATGAGATTCATCATCTAAAAATTGTTCCTTCCAGATGGATTCTTATGATAATATTTTTACTTTATATTTAAAAAAACATATTTAAATGACATTTCCTGTTCAGATGATTATCTCCACAATAAGGAATCCCAAGTGTCTGTTAACAATATAACTCAAAAATTGTCCTAGATGCTAAAATGATAAAAGTGTTTTTAACGTCAAGACACATAGAAGACACAGAATTTCAACAGCTAAAGAAGGGGTTGGATTATATAAATACAATAAATGCAGGACTCTAACTAAACATAAATAAACAGGACTTATATTACCTGTATTTTACTTTTATAGCAAAGGAAAAAGGGCTTCAACTGCATGTATCAAGAACAAAATGGAAGAAAAAGAAATAGAAATGATACAGGCGTCACAAAAATGTTCTCTGAGGGGTAAGGTGAGGGGCTTTCAGGAGAGACTGAATGTAGAACTGCTACTGCTTCACGTGGAAAGAAGCTAGATGAGGTGGATCTGGCACCTTTTTAGGATGCCTCCTCGGGACCACCTCTGTATTTTCCCAGAAGAACTGGAAGAGGTTCCTTGGGAGAGGAAAGTGTGGACCTCTTTGCTCCAGCTGCCTACACTGCGACCTAACCTTGGAAACGCAGTCGATCATGGGGGTCAAACTCAATCACACAAGGGGCCAAATCCCCTTTAGTTGTCGAAGTCGTAGGACGAACACAATGTGTCTTTACCAAACTATTTGTCCCCCAGGCTGTGATTTTGGCAAATGTGAGTTAGATGATGGAAATTTACTCAAAGCAAATTAACTGTTCTTTCATCTAGTTTTAGTTGGAACTTAATTAAGGAAGGAAATAAGCTTAAATATGTTTTCATTTATAAAGCCGATAAATAAGAAACAAGCCTTTAATTTTAAATTGAATCACTATAACCACTAAATCAAAGGTGAAAAAAAGAAACCCAGCCAGTCTGGGATGATGCCTCCCAAAGATAAAGTTTGGACATAAAACACTTTTATGATTCACCTTTAAAAGTATGAGTCACATCCACCTGAAATGTAACAACGCCTCCATGCTAGCGCTAATAGTTTTAATCCGCCACAGCAGGGGTGGCGTACAGGAATCCTAGAATCATCCTGCGTGAGCTGTAATTGTTTGTCGGCATGACGCTGAATTCATTGAGAAAGAATGAGAGAAAAGAAGACAAACTGCTCTTCTGTGCTTTTCCTTTCCTTTCAAGGAAAACATCATCTGATTACAGATGGAAATCAGAGGTGTAAACTTCCATATCTGGAGGCGAAATACTGTGACGCAGTTGTGTACTAATGTACTAGTGACCCAAATCCTCCTTTATTCATTGCAGCAGCCTTTTTATAATCAAATTGAACCAAGAATGTGTTTAAACAGAGCAAAAATTGTTTTTTACGCTCAGGTCAGTTGAAAATGTGCCCAAAGAACCAGACAGAAAGTGAACGAATGCTTTAATCCATCAACTCCTCTTTCTGTAAACAACCCTAATACCCATGAAAGTTGTGCATAAACTAAGAAGAGGAATTATCCAACAGGCAGAAGCATCAGGCGAAGCAGTGAACCTAACATAACCCGCGTTAGAAAAACAAATAAGAATGACAAGAGAAATAAACAAAATGTTATCTTTTCTCTGCTTGTTAAATCTTTACGAGAGTTGGAACCGCAGGAATGTAAAGTTGGAGTCGGAAAAAAAAAAAAAAAGTCGACGGGAGGGAAAAAACAAAAGGAGTGATGAAAACAAAGTGAGAAGAAAAAAAAAAAAAAAAACGACTCACCCCGTCTGTGCCTTCTCGTCTTTGATAGCTTCAGAGCATCGCCTTGACCCACGGAGCTGAGGAAGACCATTGCCAGCGCCACCATTCCTAGCTGCATAGTCCCTGTTGCCTTCGTGGCCATGCAGAGTCCCCCCTGCGACCGGTGGAACAGGTGGGGACCACCCCCTTGCTCTGGGAGACAGGTGGATCCCGCCGCGTCTAAAATGAATATATGATCCCTCCTCTGGTGTGCTCGGACTTTCTTTCACGACTCTCGCTTCGCCTCCCCCCCTCCCCTCCCCTCCCCTCCTTCCCTCCCCTCTTTCTTCCTCTATCTTTCACTCTAGTGGCTGCTGCGTTCTCGTGGAGGGTGATTCTGCGGTCGAGAGTCCAAACAAGCCCGAGGCGCTGCGAGCCATCACGCTTGTGGTAGCATGGGCAAAAGAAGCAGACAAAGTAGGTTTAAAAGGGGGGGAAAGAAAAAAAAAAGTGGGCTAAGAAAAAGGGTGGGGGGGACTAAGAGTACGGAGTGGTCTTGTCAGACGTCTGGTGGTCCAACCCATGAATCACTGAGCTCTGTTCCCTTCTTCCCTGACTTTTCTTTCTTAGGGTTTGTGTCGGTGTGTCATGTCTCTCGCTGAAGATGCTTTCAGAAAGCGGGGAAAAATTGTGGGAAGTTCCTCCGATGTGACTGATCGCCTCGACCTGTTGAGGATTACGGAAAGAAGAGTTTTGTTAAAGACCGGTTATTTATATTTACTGTAAGTATTGAACAGACCAAAAAAAAGTTTGAATCTTTGAGTCACTCTAGTTATAGCGAACATGTCGGCGGAGTTAACACATAAAACTCATGACCATGCATACAGGTGAGCTAAAGAAATTACCCAAATAGTCTCAGAGTTAATATCTGTTTAGTCGTGTAAAATGTGTGAAATGGTAAGATTAGCAACACAGCTTAAGGCTGGATGAAAAATTGTCATTCATTTGAGACTCACTCTATTAAGGGAACCAAAATGTCAATTACTAGTGATGTGCTGATGAAGCTTCATGAAACAGTGTCATGTTGTCTAGAGGTCAGTAGGTGGCGCCATCAGTTTAAATAAGATGTGATGTTTCATTAGAACAGTTGTTCAAAACAATGGAAAATGGTGCAGAGACCGCCATCTAGTGGACTCTGAAAATACTGACACTGCTTCATGAAGCTTCATCAGACCATCACTAGAAATCTCAGTCCAAGCCACGGCCCATACAAGAACAACGTTAAGAAGCAGGCAAGATAGTTTAATAGTTTAATTGTATTTTAAAATTGTGTCACTGGCACAAAGATCAACTGAATAATTCAACAATTTAAAAGAAGATAATCTTCATTATTAACTTTAGTCTTAAATTGAATTATTCATATATATTTTGTTAAAATAGAAGGCTGTTTAAAAAAAAGGCAACAAAACCTTCATTTCTAAAGTGAGTATTGGGCCGTGAGCTGAAGCTGAATGTTAAACTTTACTTGGAAAAATGAACCACAAACACAACAAGGTCGTAAAACTCTGAGATATTTTTACATCCAGATAAGAATCATTAAGTGCTCATTATTCGTTTCCAGCAGCACAAGAAGTTCTGTCGAGTTTGGTGTTATTTGCTTTCTGCGATTTACAGCTTTAGTGTGAAGCGAGGGCATCTGAGCAATAACATTTCAGCTCAATAAGAACAAATACAGCCATATTTGGATGTGTGTGCTACATTTGAGTTTTCCAACTTCAGATCCATGTTATCAAAACATATTGTTTTGATACTTAGTTGATTAGTTCTATACTTACTTTAAATTAGTTGTGTTAAGTGTAACAAATAAAAAAATACATTCACTCCAACATTATTTAAATATTTGTTCTATTTCCAGTAGTAAAATCTTCTTAAGGTCCCAGTTTCTTCTATAAATGAAGTTGAATGTTTGATGGTCTTCTCACAGCTGGATTTATTTCAAACAACGCAAAACTGGTATTTTACAACATTTTGAAAGGGGTATAACCATGATGTCTTCCGTCTTCCAGCCTTTGGGAAAGAATATCAACATATCATCTGCAAAGATTAAGGAATAGATCAGTGTCTAACGCTGACGGGAAGATGGGATGATTGTAAGTATGTATGTTTTAAGGTTTCCTATATTGACTAAGGCAGATCAATAATCAGTTTTTTCTTCCATCTTCTTCCTTCCACTGAAAAAACATTTCTCAGTTTTGATTGTTTAAGTTTAACTTTCTTTTAGCTTTCTGATTGACTTCCTATCAGACCTCCTTCCTGTTTTCCTGTTTTCCTAACAGGCATAAAAACAAACTAGTCTACTTACTACCTTTATTCTTGGCTTTGTTTTTCAAATGATCTTTTTTTCGCTCCAACATTTTTATGCCCGTCTGCAACTTTCCTCACCGCCAGTCGCTTTCAACTGGGCCCGATGAAACGGAGCCCAGCGCTCATCAAATAATCATTACATTCAATTGCCGTCTTTGTAAGTTCTGTGTTTGATCTATCAATTATTCAGTGGCTGAAAGGGAGATCCCACACTGGGCATTCTATTGAACCGAGAAGGTGCCACGACTCTGAGCTCAGAGTTTTTAATGCAACCTGTCTGTGAACCTAAAGCCACAAAAAACAAATTGAAAAAAGGCCTCCTCAAAAAAGAAAAAACAATGATTTGGGTCTACAATATATACAGGTGCCAGGTTTTATTTTGGTCAATATTTTCAATAAAACAAGTCATCTTGTGCAAAAAGAAAGTCTAAATTTCAAGTATGATTAAATAAGAAAAACAACATATGACTCTTATATCAGGTACATTGATTTTTAACTAAAAACTTCACTATCCGAAAAATGTTTCTCACTTACTTAAGTGAGGAAAAGATCTTTCTTATACCAGACAAGCGTGTCTTTCGGATTTACTTTAATATCAAAAGCTGTTTAACCATTTCTATGAACCAACTGTAGCGAGCTTAAACAAACCATGGATAGGGATCTTGAAAAACTATTTCCAAAGAATCTTTCACTCGCTCACTCAGGCGTGTTGCTCCCTTATGTTGATATTTTGTCAAATCTACGACTCTTTAGGGAACTCGGCCAATATAACCACGATAAATAAGACAACGACAATGGAATGGGAACAGATGGTTAAGAAAGAGGAAGTGAGTTAACACAGCGATAAAGATCCATTCTGGTCTTCCCCAAAAAAATTATACACACAGTGTCTTTCTTATGCAGCAGGGAACATGACTTGTGTTTATCTCATGCCCAGCAACAATTATGGACTAATAAACTGGTTTAGAATCATATTTTTGTCTATAATCGAGCATTTTCTTTTTCTCAAAATCCCACCTCCGGTTCAACACTATTACATGAATCCAACCAAACATGGAATGGGCAGAAACACTGATTCTGTTTGCACATGCTACATTTATTTAATTATATTTATTTATGGATATGTAGAGCAAACTATTATATAGTTTGAAAGGATCGAGAAGGGTTTTGTTTTAAACTAAAGCTTAATTGTGAAGCCCTAAGAATCACAATAAATTGGGAAATAACTACATACCTTACAAATCCTGGGACCATAAATAAATATGCAAAAATAAAGACGAGTGATAATGGAATTGAAAAGCTATTACACTGTAGTTACTTTACTAGGTATACAGCATTCTCAGATGATTTATCTCACAAAGCAAACACCTGCTTCTGTGCCATGTCGACTTTAAAATAAAAGAACACAACCTAGAGTTATTGTGAAATAATAAACAAACGTATCATGTTATATTGTTAAGTGTCCCTTTTTTTTTATTCTTTAAATGTTATTATATTTAAATAATATACTTGGAAACAAATTCATATTTTAAATGAAATGCACTGGAAGGTTTGTTTTATCTGATGTCAACAATTTGATAACACATAAAGCTGTGGAAATTGTGCAACAAAAATAAATCAGCACTACAACAACAATCCAATGTTCCTATTTTATTATTATGACTCAGACGCTTTATTACTGCAGCTCATTGCTGGCTTCAAGAAAGGACATGCAACCAAAACATTCGAAGGAGAAACAGCTGCCACTAATGTGATTTTATTTGAATTTACTTAGGCAATATTAAGATGGACGGACCGACCTGGACGGGTATATGGATAGATGGATGGAGGGAGGGATGGGTGTATGGATGGATCAAAATTAAAACCAGAAGAAACTCACCTCTTCGTTTGCGCTTCTTCAAATGTTCGTCACATACAAACTGTGAAATCCTTCTTCAGCGTTGCAGAAAATCCTTGCGAAAACGAAGAGCGATTATCTCCGTTGCTGGTCACTGGTCTTCGCGGTGGGCTCCAAAGTTTAAGGAATCGCATCACGCACAGACGAGAGAGACTACTTCAGGCGGAGGCGCAAGCCACACCCCGGATTTTACCCCAAATAAACGTGTCACCTGCGAGGAGCCACTTCTGGGTTAAGTTCAGATTTGATCATTATTCAGAAGTTATTACGAAAAAGTGTGATAAAGACGAATACTCCATTTGAGTAACTTTACATTTGTTCCATTTTTATTTTTACATTGCAGTGATAAAGTTGTATCTGCTTAACTTGTGCTGTAGTTAAAGTCGTATCATATTTTAATATTTTTATGTTGAACTCCTTTGGAACCTGAAGTTTGAATTGCTAGAAATTGTTGTCATGATTGGCTCCGACAACATAATGGTCAGTACATTCAGCTATTCCAGCTTTGTAAACTTCTATTTTTGATTGAGGATATTTGCCTTTTTCTCATGGAAATATTCACTCAAACACTTGAGCAAACCCCAATTTTGAATAAGAAATATTGCACCTTTGGAATGTGCTAAATTAATAAAATAAAAAGAGTCTGTGTACAGATGTTGAGTGTTTTCATTGCAATAGCAATTTATATTTGAAGGATCACAAAATTCCATGTAAATGTCCCAAATTGCAAATTCATTGCATCAAAAGTTATTTGTTGGAGAAAACAACTCCTGAGATAAATGTTCCAGGTCCCTTAGTTATGACAACCAAAACACATACAATTACAGCCATAAAGGTGCTGAATGATGGTTCAAAACCCTTGTTATTTCAGAGAAAACGACAGAAAACCACAAAAATGTTCGTCTGTCCCTCTGTCAACATTTTCTTTGAAAAACATTTGGAATATTTGAATGTTTTTTGCTAACAGGTAGAGCTACTTGTCAGAGGTGATTAACAAAGAATTGTTGCTTTATAAAACAAATGGAGAACAGATTAAATAGCATGTGTGTTTTGTTGGGTGTTTAAGGGAATAGAAAGGATTAGACCACAGATCTTCCATTCCACATTAAGAGAAGTCAGTAAAAGTGTCTCAGTAATACTCAGAATGTCTCCGAGCCTCTCTGGCTCGGTGTTCTGAGCATGTCAGGTTTGAAAAGGGCCCAGGACATGACATACTGCAAAGATTATTTTTCCTGTGTGTACTAGGAACCTCTTGGTATTCCCAGAGAAGAGCAATTGAATTTTCTGGTGAGACGGAGGTCTGGTCCTGTTTGATGAAGCGATGGAAGAAAATCCAAGTCAGAATGGAACACACATGAGCCAGCAGGTGGCTGCTTTTGGAGCTTTTGACTTGAAATACAAAATTATTTTAACAGGTCAACAGCAAAACTGAGATTTTTATACGTGAATGTTTCTGAAGGTGAACTATTCTAATCCAGTTTGACACTTTGAATGTGTTTTTTATTTATATTACACTTGATAAAGGGCATGTTTGTTACCAGCAGGGAATCATGTCCAAGTTCAGTATCTCGTGACCCCATTTAAATCTGCAACAAAAGTGTTATTTTCTGATCTTGCCCGTCATATACCGCCCGCAGCTTTTTATGTTGCCTGATATTTGGTTCTAAACTTTCTTGGTTCCACCTTATAAATCTAAATCTTTTGTGCAAAACTGTCCTCTCAGGAGGGGTGTATCCGTGTAAGTGGGGATCAGTGTCTTTATCAAAATATCATCGTTTTCAATTTCAGGCTCCAGGCTGTGTCTCCAAACTAGACACCAAACCAATAATTGCTCCTGGTGGCAGAGCTTCTAAACCTTGTCTCCACAAGACAGTGAGACTGCTCGTCCTAGTCACGCGAACACGAGCGGTGACACAGCCGCCGCCGCTGTCGATGAACCAAATAAATAAATCTTAAATATGGAGCTTTTACGGCGTATTCATAAATCACACTGAGTGAATTTAAAACATACGCGCCTGTTCTCATCACCAAGTTGGACACTCACACACTGTCGCCGGGAGAGCACACGCTGCCTTTGCTTGTTTTCGGAATAAGTCGTGTATCAACAGTGCTACCATGAGAAGAACTACCGTGTAAACACAAGCCACATTCAGCAACACTTATCCCGGTGAAGGATTTATCTTCAGAGTTAAGTTACTGCGCAGCATGTTTGTTTTTGCTCGGTTGTTGCCAAGATATAAACCCAAATCCTAAAGTCAACTACATCCTCATTGTCATCATGAAAGTCCTGTTCAAAGTCATGCAGTTTGATGGCATCTGAAAAAAGAGAAAAAATATAAACAAACTATGATCAGAAGCTTATAAAAGGAAAAAGGGAAATGGGAGTGACATCATATTTTAATCTATTCCATATTTTGGTTTATGGTTTTTATCGGGACAATTTTAAGGCGCAGGCAGGGTGGTTAAGGACAGCTAAGATCTACTCTGTTCCACAATGGGTGGTCAAGATGGTTGGTGGTCCTGCTCTCTGATTGTACCTCCTGTTGGAGTCGATGGCATTAATCCAGGAACTTTTCAGCCTCAATCCAATCCAGTGATCCATCTTTGGAGTTTAATTTAGTTGCTTAATCTTATGTTATTCTATCATAAGCATTAAAATATGGATGGGATGGAATGTCCCCCTCCAGGTTGAAGGAGAGATCCTTCCCCCGGGTGGAGGTACGTGTTAGAAAGACCACATTGTTTTATAAGAGATAGATAGATACCTATTACTTTGTTGATCCGTTGGGAAAGTTCCTTTGGAAAATGTAGGTGAGGTGATGAGCTCAGTCCTTCAAGAGAGACAAATGTTTCTCAACATTGAGTGAAGACCGCTTTTGTATGCCTTTTTTTGGGAGGGTTTCTGGGCAATCTGGTTGGCGGACATGTTGGAGATCTTATGCATCCAGTTTACGCTTCTATTCTCCCAGAAGAGCTAGAAGAGTTTTCTGATGAGACGAAGTCTGGATATTCTTACTCCGGCTGCTACCCTGACAACCAGACCAAGGATTAGAGGTAGAAGACAAATGGATGGATGGATTTGATAAATATCTATGTAAGATGAACAGTGACTGTTAGCTATATTCTAACAGTTCATCCTGCTGTGAAACATCTGTGACATTTCACTAAAATCAAAACCTATTTGTGAAACAGATATGTTGAAAGAAAAACAAAACATGAGCGGTGACTGAAAAAAGGATCTATATTGGCAAAATATTACATGTTGGTAAGAGAAGCAACATGATGTGCCAACAAAATAAAAATCATATTTTTATGGCTGTAATTTTGGTCAATGGACAAAAACAATGCCGCGGCCAATTCAATTTCCTTGAGGTGGACGGGGGAGCCAGTCAAAACAACGCTCTGGATCAGTGATAATGACATGGCAGATTAATGGTGAGAAATGTTGTCTTAAAAAAGGATGTTTGCATGTGCGTATCAATACCACAATTTAAAAAAACATTAAAGTTAAATTTTTTAGATACTAGTTTCACCAGCTATTTTTTTTAAAGGAAAAACAAAACAAAATAAAAACTGGAATCATGAAACAATTCTACAAACATGCTCAATTACTGTCAAAATTACATTTTATTCACGTATAACAGGAAAGGAAGGTCCTTGGAAGTGCAGGCAAGTGTGTGACCCAAGCCTGCCTCACAATGGTTTTCATTCATTTTCAGTTTTTGATTTAATTGACTTCAGCTTTCTTTTTAGCAAATTATGCGAAGTGGTATGCCGTGTGTCTACGTTTTTCTCGTTTCAAATGATGGAATGTAAAAAGGGAAGACAGGGAAACCAAAATGGACAGTAAAAAATATATATATTTTTAATACTCGCAATTTTTTGAGCACTTGAGACATAAAAGCAAGAGATGATCTGATGCTTCATGAAGCAGTTTCATTATTTTCAGTGTCTACTAGATGGCGGTCTCTGAACTATTTTCTTCGTTTTGAACGACTGTTCTAATGAAAGATCACAACATTTTTAAAGTGATGGCGCCACCTACTGACCTCTAAACAACATGACACTGCTTCATGAACCTTCATCAGACCATCACTAATGATAACCACTTAACCACATTTTAAAGCAATAATAAGTCATCCATTAATGACCAGATCCTCTTATCCTACCTTTGTATTGTCTAGTCATAATATACTTTATCAGCACATCACTATTAGAAGCTGCAGTTTTTATGAAGTTGGTAGTAGCCTTTGACAAATTAAAAGTTGTAAAATGACTTTTCCCCTATTTACTTGGAACGCTTGTCTTAACTATAAAGAATTTCTAAATATTAGCACTGACAGCTGCAGCGTGTTGAGTGTGAACATGTTGTGTGGAGTTTTATAAAGGTTCGTTAACATGTCAAAGTTGAAGACCATTGTTTCGGACATGTTTCTCTGTGCGCTGTATACCTGCCATTGTACTCTGTAAGATGTCCGAACCTTTTCTTCTAACAGCTCTTCACCACATTCACTTCGCTCTTTGATGCCTAATAAAACTCCAGCTGTGGCTCATTCCAATGTCAACTATCTCCTCGCTCATCTGTGCAGAAATCCTCATGACCCTCCGTTATTATGGTCAGAGTACAGGGGAGAGCAAGAAGAAGAAGAAGAAAAACAGGGTTGCTTAGTAACAATACACACATTACACAGTTCTCTGAAGGAGCGTCATCATATTTTTTTAATCAGGGAATTCTTTGAATAATGTATTGGCAATAACAGAATCTACAAGAATCCTGTACCCTGATGAGGAATCGAAGGCTTTTCTTTCCAACATTATCACATTTTATAGCAAAGCTTTTCATCACAAGTTTAAAGTCTTGGCCAATCCAGATAAGGAAACATTATTAAAGAACATCCATGCGCCGGCACAACTGGCCAAATAACAAGCTGCAAACGAGTGGTCAATTGATCCCCCTATATCAGGGGTATTGAATTTGATCCTAAAAGGGCCAGATAGTGGAGTTTTTCTATTTTTTTTTTTTATCCAACAGGTCAAGCACATGTAGTTGAACCGAATCTTGACTCTGAAGACTCTTGCTTGTGTGCTTGACTGGTGTGAACAAGAGGTCAGTAGGTGGCGCCATCAGTTTAAAAATGATGTGATTTTTCATTAGAACAATTGTTCAAAACAAAGGTAAATAGTGCAGAGACCGCCATCTTGTGGACTCTGAAAATAATGACACAGCTTCGTGAAGCTTCATCAGACCATCACTACTAATATGGGACGATTCTAAGAAGCATGTTAGAGTCACTGTAAGGGCAACTAATCGGTTGATTTAAGTGCCTCTTGAACGGATCTTGGATCTCTATTGTACTCATCATCTGTTTGTACAAAACTCTCTTTTCATTGAAATATTTATCTTACATTTAAATCTTGTTTACCATAACCACACCCACTCTGTTGTGATTGGTAAATAATTAAGGTCTGTCACCGCACGTCATCAATCCCAGAAGTCTCCACCTCCATGGGACTTGTTGTATAAACTAAGCGGGGCGTGATTACAGCCTGCTGGAGGAGAAGTGAAGCTGTTATTACGTCATAATGGACTCTGCACTCTTGGTGGTATTGAACAATAAGGAAGAACCAAAACGACTCGATAAAAAAACACTTAGATTTCTACAACCATAAAAACAGTCAATAAAGAAAAGCTTTTAAATAGAAGCCACAGTAAAGAAATAATGTTTTAAGTCTGGATTTCATTGAACAGACCGAACAGAACTTGAAGAATTTAGCTGAAAGTGGTTTTGTAACTTTTATTTAGATGCCACAGCAGATCCCTGTCTTGGCCCAGATGTCAGTCACTCTACAACAGACTTAAGATCAAAATATTAATGTTTTATCATGGTATGAGACTGTTAAAAAGAGAGTTTATTATATATGAGAGCAGGAGCAGATAGGGGCAAAGTTGATCTTGAGGGCCTCATGAATATTTTTGAACACATACATTTGAGATAATAAATTTTTTTGCCTGAATTCATCTTCTTTTTAAAAATTTCATATTTTATTTTGTTAGATTTAATTCATGCTTAATAAAATGCAATAGTTCCAATGACTTAATATTGTTGTTTGTACTCTCCAAATGATTTTTAAACAAGGACTTCAATTAAGCCATCTGCTGGTTAGGGCAGGTGACTAAATCAATAATCACTTGTTTTATTTTCTTAACTCATTTAATTCTTCTTTTAAATACTTTTTTTTTATATATGATTTCATTCTATGTCCTTTTTTTCACCCTACTCTGGTGTTTCCAATACTTTTGTCCATTTATTTAGTCTAGAGTGTACCCTCAAGTGGAAGTGTCTTGACCAATCAATCACAATATATGTCATTTAATGTATTTACAATTTAATTTCATTCGAATAAGTGCTTTTTACACTGATCACCTCTAAAACCAAAAAATATCAAATATAAAGGCTTGAATTTATGGAAGTTTATTTTTATTTATTTTAGAATTTTGTTGTTGTTGGATTGACCTTTATATTATTTTTGAAATTCAAAGATTAAGGGAATTATTGAATTGAGTTATGAAGAGAAAGTTAACTGTTAAGCTAACTTGCGTGCCAGAAGACATTGTTCACTGTCATGTTTAGATATTTGGACAGCTGTGTATGGAGTCTTAATGACCAATGACGAGTTTAAAATCTCAACACGCATCTCTATCAACAAAAAACCACTTAACCTATCACATATTTACAAAAATGCTATCGTTTCGGGACATATTGATCGGTGAGCATGTGTGCAGCAGTTTGTTTCAGTCACTGACTCATCGCCAACATTGACTGAGAGCTTAAATGAGACCCACACCGTCAAGATGATGAAACATGTATGAGTAGTTCAGATGTTATGGGAAGCCTTTCCTTTGAAACTAGTCCCACTACTTGAATAATAAAGATTGATCGCATTTAAAAAAAAAGACTTGCCAAGAATCCCATCGCAGCCAACATGTGTTTGCCATATTTTCTTAAGGGAGCAACCAGAATATTATTTTTGTACATGCGAGACATATTGTTCTTGTGAAAGGATGTACAACCGGATTCTTCACCTGCTTTTAAACAAGACAGATCATCTTATTTTCTTCTGTCTTTTTTATCAACCCCTCAAAAACTATTTTAGTTTCATGAAAAACACATGACTTTCTATTCCACATTCTAAGAGTAATTGTTCCATGTCACCATATCCCCTTTGACTCATTTCCTGCTGGCTAGATCAGCCTAAAATGGACACTAGGAAGTAGAGCTACTTAAAACTACATAGAAACCAGTGAAATATTTTGAATCTTTGCTTCAAAGTTTAATGGGATGGGTCCATTATTTTCGGAATCCAATAGAGAGGCACTGTCTTCTGTATAATCTATTGCTAACACCATATTCCAATTGTATGGTAACTGCTTGAGACCAAGAGGTTGAGGGATGTCATCCGCTATCTTAAAGACAGTGTCTTTGTAAAAGCCAGATTGTCTCATGTGGTGGTACGTCAACTGCAAGAAAGAGATTTGTCATGGTGTTTTATAAAATGATAACGTTATCAAAACTGTAGTATCAGTGAAGTCTTGAATATAATAACATATTAAGAATTAATTAATTAGAATTAGGTCATTTATTTGTTATTGGTATATCCAACAGGATTTTCTGGAACTTCTGGAGCAATTGTCCATGTCGTTGGTGAAACATGTTTTTTAAGAAATGTATCTCTGAAAGACAAGAAAGTTTTTCGTAGAATCCGTGTGAATTTTGGGGAATCAAATCACATAAAAGGATTCAATACTTTAAAGCATGATCCTGAATACGTAATGTTGATCTTATAAAAGCCAGAGGCTTCTGCGGAAACTATTTTTGTATATTTGTAGTTGGACTGGTGACGGCACAGTCTCTGCGTCACTCATCGTCACTGACGCACTCACATTTAGGCGTGAGGGAACCATCTTAGGCAACCTTTTTTTTTTTTTTGAAGATGTGTTTATGCCATGATTTTCCCCTACTTCCCACGCTCCATTGAAAGACGATAGGAAGTCTGAATTTCCACAAACGTGTCAACATCTGGGATATTGTATAAACACGGCGCCTTCTACTCCATCCGAGTGATTGAATATCATCCAGAAAAAACATCTGAGATGGATCAAATGTTTTTAATGACGGTGATGTTATATGTTATATATGTATGTCCGTAATTGTCAATTATTCACGTATTTGTTTACTTGACATTGTGTGTTCGAACATTGCACGGAAACATGATTTATGGTATTTCTTAAAGGTGACCTAATTTGCTTTTTGTTGTGTCCGTGTGATGACATTTTTAGGTCAGATAAAACATTTTTTACTTATTTTGGCACATAAAAAAGGTGTTCCACAGATTTGTCAAAACATCTAGTCAAGATCTGTATCACCTTATGCTCTTGTGCACAATGTCACCACAATTGAATATGATGCTTCTCACCGTAGTGAAAATAATAATAAAACGAATAAATGAAATGAGACCTGTCATTTGTGAAAACTGATGTAGGTCATGATAAAAGATGTGATCTAATAACATGTTTTATAGGGATATGTGGTCCTTCGTTTTCTGTGTTTAAGTTAGAGCATGCATATTTTAATATCATTGGTTCATACTTTAAATGTTTGTTTCTTAGAGACTGTGAAAAAGCTTGTTTCAAAATCATTGGGTACTGAAAGTAACCGCGTATGGCTAACAGCTTAGCAGGATACTTTTTACGAACACTAAATGAAATGTCTACAACATGAATAAACAAATACATCTACCAAGAAAGAGAAAATGATATAAACATAGGAATCCTGAAATCAAATCATCTTAGTTATGGGGGAGGGGTCAACTTGTTTAATGCATTAAAACATGTCTTCCAGAAATGACACATGGATATCAGTTTTAATTTAGTTAAAGCAGCAATTAACGGTATACAAATATTGTTTTTGGCGACCCCACATGTCAGAAAGGTTGACTTGCAATGATGTAAAATTTCCAAATTTCCAAAAATAGCATCAACATTTGTTTACAAAACAACATGGAAGCTTTTGTTGGGTGATTTTGTGGTTCTATTTTCCCTTAACTTCAAAAAGTCACTCAGTACTTCATATGAAAACACAGTCTCTGCCCTAATGCTAATTCATTTTTTTGTGATAACATTTGTGAGACTAAGTTACATTGAGAACTCATTAGTTGTGGAGTACCTACAACATGTATTACTTTTACTATTAAAAGTGCTCTTAATACAAATTTGTGAAAACTTGCTGGATTATTAGTGATGTTCTGGTGAAGCTTCATGAAGCAGCGTCATTATTTTCAGAGTCCACTAGATGGCGGTCTCTGCACTACTTTCCTTTGTTGAGAACAACTGTTCTAATGAAACATCACATCATTTTCTCAAGTGATGGCACCACCTACTGACCTCTAAACAACATGACACTGTTTCATGAAGCTTCACCAGACCATTACTAATTATAACCACATTTTAAAGCAATAAATAAGTCATCAATTAATGACCAGATCCTCCTATCCTACCTTTGTATTGTCTAGTCATAATATATTCAGAAAAGAATCCAGAAATAAAGCAGTGAAACAACAAATACATTGAGACAAGTAGAGGTAACTTGGAGGTCAGTTAAAAATACAAAAAGAATGTTTGTGACAAAGCTTGAGACGATGCTGCAACTAAAATATATTTTCCTACTTATTCAAAGACACATGTTTTAATTCCACATTTTACAAAGTGAAGGGCTGGCAGTCACTTGCCTTACGCCCATTTTCCTTTGAATCACTTCAGTGTTAAGAACGCTCATTCGGACAAAGATGTACAGTGAAATGAAATTGTGAATCATTAGTTGTATTTTATGAGTTTGTAAGGTGTGTCTGTGGTGCAGAACATATGTGTGGGTCTTATAACTGAGAGATTCGGGATCTGTGAGGCATGTGTGATGAGCTGCCATGTAGATCGTGAGATTGATTTCAGATGCAAACCGTTCATGGATCAAACTAACACCTCTGATCAAAGACGAGTGTTTAAGAGAAGACTCTGAGGCACACCCAGCGAAGTCTTGTATTAGCAGTTAATGAATCATTCCGAAAACAATCAGAACAAAGTAAAAGGAGGAAACAACCCATTTCCATTCTCCTTTGACTGATGTTGGCCAAGAAGGAGAGCACTTATTGGAGGTTTTGGACTCCATGAAATAAAATGAACAAATTCACGATCACAAAGAAAATTCATGGCACTTCCAGCCATTATAAGGAAGTCCAATGGGACTTTATAACCTCCAGCACCCTAGAATTTTCTTTCATTTTAAAACCCACATTATGACCCTGATACACTCAAGTGTCAGTCCCAGGTTAAGCAACAGAATCTGATCCTTAATTGAATTCCTTGAGCCAGCTTGTTATTTACTGTTACCTTTGTGATGCAAGCGAAAAATAGTAGAAAATGGTGCCCCTTATACTATCTTTGGGTCAAGGTGACCAGGTGGTCTAAATAACCCATAGACCCATAGATTGAAAATACTTCAGTAAAAAAAAAAGAAACTTCATCTAAAAGAGATCAATAAAAGCATGGGTGACCCACAGACTTTTCCAAACTAAATCGATTTGGTGGAAATTGGTAGAGTGTAAACCAGAAACTAAATCCTACAGTTTCCTATATATTTAAGCTCTTACTCAAAATCGGCATCTTTGGACTGAATTCTGTTCTGAAAAGGTTCTAAGCGATAATAAATGTCATATAATATAGTGCTTTTTTGGAATTTAGCACAGTATGGACACATCTAATGTTATTATATATCCATCCCTATAGTGACACCATGTGTAGAGAATATGTGTTCTGGTCTGAAATCCTTATCATCAAAGTGAAAACGTGCATTGTCAGATCTACCTTTTACAATCCTGAAGGTCACTGCAATACCATTTTAAATGTTCTTGTATTTTCAGAGGGGGTTACAGAGCAAGCAGAGGTCAGGTCAAAGCCACATAATCGTTGGTGTGACAACCAAACAAGCAGTAAACTCACCTGAAACCCCTCTTGTTACTTTGAGTGACATCAAAAAGCTGCTGTTTTGAAGCAAAACATGATTCTGTGCATCTTGCGTGAAGAGCTTTCGTTGCTCAAGTTGATTTGTGAGTTTAGGAATCAACGACTGAACTTTCCCCGGAATTGTTGTGAGACACATCCAACATCAAAAAAAACATTTCAGTAATCAGTGACAGAAGCTGCGATAAATGGTTTCAGAGAACTAGAAAAACTTCTTTTTTTTCACCCAACGATTCAAAAGATCTTTTGTTATAATATGACAACTTCATGTGGAAATAATAAGTGAGTGACAGTAAAATCAAACGTGTCAGCAACTTTTAAATTGTTTGTACTTTGGCTCTGTAGGTGTTCGCTCTGAAAAGTACACTGAATTATGGTGATCGATTGTTCTTCTTCTCTAAATAGAAAAAAAACCATGTGTTACCACTGAAGGGACCTGGTAAAAAAAATACTACTGCAAGATGTACTACTTATAGAAATGCACCCCCAGACATCACTTGCTTCCTTCTGCTCTGACAATCTTCCACAACTCTTAGGATTGTTTTTTTTCCAGCAGGATAATGCTCCATGCAGACCCTGTCATGACCAGACCAATCTCCAGACCTGAACCCTATGGAACACCTTTGGATGGAAGATGGATGGTCACAAGTCATCAAACAAAGTTGAGCTACATTAATTCTTGGGCAAGGAGTGGAATAAATTTACCCAAGAACAATGTGAAAGACTGGGGGAACTCTGGACTCTTCCTAAGTTAAAACATTAGCAATGTTGTTTCTTTTTAATGAAAATGATCATTTGAGGTCTGGAAACATTGCATCTTTTTGCTCTTCATGACAATATTTGTATTTGGAATTTGGGAGAAATGTTTTCAGTAGTTTATAGAATGAAACAAACGTGTTTTTACTCAAACACATACCTGTAAGTTTTACACTTGGCGAAACTCATTTTGCAGTGGTCTCTAAATTTCTTCAGAGCTGTTTTTACACGGACCTACCTTAAGGTTAGGACGGCCGGCAAAGAAAAACATATCTCACTATAACGTTGTATTTGGAGCTGTGGACCGGTTTCCTTACAACAATAGGGTACATATAGAGGTTTCACAAGTTTAAAGATTTATTTTGAGCAGTGACAATATCTCGTCTTCAAAGATGGCTCTGTCATCTCTTTTTTCGGTTATTTGTAAGAATAGTACTGCAAGTATTAAACATCCCGAAAAAGGACAACCTCAGCCAGGGCTGTTACTGGAAATCAATCCTTTCTAACTTTGGTATCACTATTAATTAATGAATTACCATAGAGGGAATGGTTTATTATTTGTGCTACTTAGCAACATTGCTAACTGTTCTCAAATGTTCATGAATGTTTTCCACACAGGCTTAATCAAGCTTTTGCTAGAGAAAATGTCAAACCTGGAGGATATTTTGGATTACAAGTTTTTCTGACAGCTAATTTTATGTCGTAGCAGTTCAAAAAGTCAAAAGTTACTTATATTCCCTCAAAATAACCATTCTATCCTTTTTAATAATTTTATATAAAAGCAATGCTTTTTTGCTTTTTTCCTTTGTGGCTTTTTGGTAAATTAAAACTGCTCTTGTACAGTTCTAAAGCGAGAAGTGGTAGAAAATGAATAAACCAGTGTATGAAGTATTAAAGATTAACAGCCGTTTAGACACCAAAGCTAGATTAATCGTAAAAGCCATGTATGATGATATTGTTGGCTGGATGTGGCCCACCGGCCTTGACTCAGTCCCACCTGCCTTTAATAATTAAATGAATTTTTTATGAATGACTTTCCGTCTGGATCGGGTTTGTACATGTTGTTCGTTATGCCAAATGGCTAAGACGATTTAAAGTTCTAATCAATTTCCTTACTCGATTTATCTCAAAGGAAACAACCTAAAACGGCGCTTATGACCATGATGTGGAAACGTGGTTGAGAGCAGCTTTTAGTCATGCATTGATGCCGTCAAAGATATGAAGGACAAACAGAGATGGAATTGTGTGAAGCAATTTCCTCTTCGTGGACATGCTTTGGCTCGTGATTGTCACTGATAAAACGTTAAGGTTCTACTTAGGAACAAATGAATAACATGTGCTATTAAATTGTTTTCAGTTTGTAATTCTATTTTATGTTTTTTCCACATGCTTCCAGAAGATCGTCGACAGGTGATTTGACGACATGTTTGCATTTATAAGTGTCTTTTAATCACAGAAGTTACATTATTGTTCTGTAGAGACTTACATTTTTTGGTTTCAGAGCTGTATCCTTTGTAAGACCGAAAAGCTCAATTGATTCCAAAACTGGCTCATGTGGGTTCATATGCTTTACAGGTTTATGAAGGTTAAGTTGTTGGTCCTACTCCAGTTGAGCCAAAGACTCATGTGCAAGCAAGCTGAAGATGAACCCCTGCTGGGGTGTTCTCGGTATGTCTGAGGAGGACCTGTGGCTGACCCAGGACATGATGGAGAGGATCTGTCCTTCTTGTGTGTCCAGGAGAGCTTGTTTTATAGGAAGAGGAAAGTTTAGGGCTCTTCACTTCAGTTGCTGCCCCTACAGGCTTGTATAAGAAAATGTTACCACTTCACAAATAAATAAATGTACATAAGGAAAAATATG
Organism: Callionymus lyra; assembly: GCF_982586985.1. NCBI lineage: Eukaryota > Metazoa > Chordata > Actinopteri > Syngnathiformes > Callionymidae > Callionymus > Callionymus lyra. The sequence goes on from NC_141830.1 coordinate 17,151,868, forward strand.
GGAAAGTTTCTCCTCCTAAAGTAAGGTGACATCTTTTTTTAATAACAATTTTTTTTTTTAGAAAACAAAAAGATACACCGTTATATTGCAAAAAATAAAAAAAATAAACATGAAATGGGATATGCCTCTTCATTTTCAAGTTTCTTTGATTTATTTTCAAAATAATTACATGCTTTTCCATTGCTTATCTTGTACATCAACATGTTTCCGAACCCCCAGTCGGATACGCCGACTAGAGACAGGCCAAGCAGTCAAACTGGTTAATCATCAAAACACACTTTTTGACTCAGGATCTTGCCATTCACATGATGTTAAAGGATATACTACGCTGTGGTCTGCTGGGGAGCAGGCAGCACGGACCGGGGCAGGAAGAGACTGAACAGGCTGGTCACGAAAGGCCGGCTCTGTCCTGGGCCACTCGCTGGACTCGGTGGAGGAGGTGGGAGAGAGGAGGACACTCTCCAGACTATCCTCCATCAGGGACAACACTCTCCACCCACTGCACCTGACTGTGGAGGAGCTGGCCAGCTCCTTCAGTGGTAGGCTCAGGCACCCCCAGTGTAGGACAGAGCGTTATAGAAGGTCCTTCATCCCAACTGGTGTCAGGATATTTAACTCTCTACTTTAAATATCCTGATGCTAATCCGTAGTGTGTTTTTCTTCTCGTGTGTTTTATTTTATTTTTTGTTTTTATTTTATTTTATTTTTATTTTATTATATTTTATGTTGTTAATAGTGTTAAATGTCTAATATTGTAAATAATCTGTATATTTTTAAGATCGTTTTATTTTAATTTTTTTTATTATCTCTTTTATTATTTCTTTTTTCCTTGCACTTTATTTTTTTCAACTGTGCTGTTGTAAAAGTGTGTTTCTCCTCTGGGGATGAATAAACATTTTCTATTTCTATTTCTATTTCTATAAAACAGGGACATGATACATGGTTTCGTTCTGATTCATCACAGATGTTGAGAGAGATACTCGGAAAAAAAAACTTTCAAAATCCTAATGTTGATATTTTCATGTGTCTGTGTTTGATAAATAACACTAAAAGGATTTTCAAAGGGATATGTCAGACTACTTCTCACGCCACCTATTGAAAGAATACAACAGGGGGTCTTACTGTTTGTGGCCCTGATCCTTTTAGGGAAAAAATAATCCAACACGTTGAAAAAGGTTGGTGTTATCTGCAAAAGACCCTTGTTTTAATATTTTAATTTAAACTTCAGTGTTTCCTATATATTGTTTTGTTTATTTTAAACAACTTTTTTGATTTTGTTATGGTTATTTGATATTATGTCATGTTTTCTCTGTACAAAGAAGGCAGATGTCATCTTCCTTGACATGCATCCATGTCAGATGACACTATACCAAGGATCAGATGACTTTTACAAAACACTACTCTGACGTACAGCTTTCTCATGCCAGATAAAATAAGCATTGTGATAATAATACTCCACAATTCAATAGAGGTGATGACGTCATGGGCGCACGGTGGCGCAGGAGTTCTGTGAGCGCGATCGCCTCACAGAAGAAGGTTGCTTTATCTTGTGACATTTCTGTGTGGAGTTCCTATCTTCTCCCCTTGTGCATGGTGTTAGATTAAAAAATATTATACAATATACGTATATGCCATACTTAAATTAATGCTAAAAGATAATCAAAATATAAAGTATAAATTACTAGCTTCATCTAAGAGCTTAAACATTTGAATACACATTCACAATCAACATTTCACTCCAGACTGACACACTGTTTTCAAGGCAAGCTTGGAACAGACGTAGGGTCATGACAAAGGTTATTTAAACGTGTTTGTCTACCCTTTTCACACCTTGGGTCGTGGATCTAAAGAACGAAACAGGGACGCATCTGTGAGGGGGGGGCTAGGAGACAGGAACTTCCACCAAAGAAGATTTGAATGATAAACAAAGTAGGAAGAATTCTCCACAGGAGATCGTGACACAGTGAGTTTGAAGGAACCAATAGGGTGATAGGGGGAGGACCTCTCGGCCCGCAAATTTGCCTTAATTATAGCGATGTTATTATCGTTCGGGACCGTCTTTCCCGGAGCTATTGACCTGTCGATCGTAAAAGCTTGTATCTTTGTTTGACTTGAAGCGGCGAATAAACGTCCCGTTACACTCTGCATTGACCTTTTTTCTCCATAAAGCAAAGTATTAAGACCCGGAGGTGACGTCTTGTTGGAGCGACTCCAGTTCCAAACCGTTTTAATGGGTTTACTCCGGGCACTCCAGTTCCCTCCCACAGTCCAAAAACATACAGAGGTTGATTGGGAACATTTGAAAATTGTCCGTACATATGAGTGTATGTGTGTGAATGGTTGTGTGTCTCTGTGTGCCCTCTGACAGACTGGCGTCCTGTACAGGGTGTCTCCTGCCTCTCGCCCGAAGAAACTGGGATAGGCTCCACCCCCTCCGCCAGCACCCATAAGGGATTAAGCAGCATAGAAAATGAATGAATGAACATCATATAACAGTTAAATCTTTTCTCTTGAAACGTGAATTGACGTTCACAAATACAGTGCTTTAATTCACATACTAAGCACTTCAATCTCTTTACAGTCACGCATTTACGAAATTAGAGGCTATGAATGGCAGCTGATCCATACAGAGCGATGTGTCTTGCTCTGGGACTCGTTGACTCAAACGTCTGGAGCAACCTTTGTCGTCCATTATACTGACTAACAGACATGGCACTAGGTTTGCGATCAGTGTTTTTAACCTAACACCACTGGCCGGAGCACAGCAAGGGTGTAATATTTTGCCCGGGGCAACTCACCACAGGAGGCAGAAGGTTGTCTGAACTGTAATTAAAAATGTTTAACAACATTATTTAAAGGTTTTTATTGTTTAGTGGAGAGTGTATTGGGTGTGACAAGCTCAGGGTCCTAGATAAAATCTCATAGATTACAGGTTGAAAGTTTCTCCTCCGCTCTTGATCCTGAATAATTTCTGTCAGTCCTTGATGACATTGGTTACTGAATATTTATCATTATGGTTGTGCACTCAAAACTTCCTATAAAGCCAACTGTATTCCCCCCTCTTAATCGAAAGCTGACTGTTAGATGTGTGCACCAAAAGAAAAATGTTGTTTGCATCCAAAGATTGCTAAAGCTGAGCGAAGACCAGTGAAAGGAGAGGTGTGAAGTGGCAATCGATTGAAACAGACTTCAGCCACTAAAAGAAAAGAGATTTGTGGACTTTCTGCTACATACAAGTCAATTCCAGTAGAGTAAAGCTAAGACGAATTGAAATATAGCATCATGTCCATATCCAGCTTATCACTAAATATCACTTCATGAGCACATCGGTAATGAAACAAATCACACTTCCATCTGCACTATTTTGAATAGCGCCCAAATGGTGGAATGTTTTCAAAGCAGGTGAGGCATGAACGGGCCCAGAAATAGCTTAAGCAGCCCAGTATTTGGGCGAGGTTCATTGCAACATGACCCTCATGTATAAGAGCTTGAGAGCAAGTTCTTTGTCTCTCTTCATTTGCGAGGGGAAAATGGACCGACTGACCTCAAAAGCACCAAATTTCATAATTTATAGTACCCCGCGCAGCAAGACAGCTGTGCTGAATCCAAATCCACTGTTCTACTCTGCCCAGTCAGACTTGTGTAGTCAATCCATCACAAAAAGGGGATTTGGGCCAGCTTGTCTAATTTACAGGTCTTCAGGCCCACCGCAGAGCGTGTTGTGGTTGGCTCTGGATGCTTGAGCGCCGAAGAATTAACCGACGGTAAATCCAGCAACCTGAAACCATTAAAGCCGAGACATAAAGCGTTTGCATGAATGTCTGAAGAGCTCTTTGAAGAGAACTTTTTTTTTTTACATCAAACCATCATCATGTGAGCTTTAATTGTCAAGGAGTAGAACCTAATTTCCTCTACTTGATTCGCCCGTGGAGTTCGGAGAGGTTAGAAAGGGATTGCGGAGTACAAGGGACCTAATAATCCTTACACAATAGTTCACTGGTTTGAATCCTGATCTGCACCACAGAAACTCTTCATGGTCCGGAACATTCCTTCCCACTCAGGTTTGGTTTCTCTTGGAGACAGACACTGTTCGTCTCTCTATTGTAAACCCTTTATGAAAAGCCTAACATGTAGATCTCATCAAGCAATTGGGTCAAGATCTTAAAACATAACGGTTGGTGAATATATTCTTGAAATGTATGTATAACGTTATCTGCAGGGACATTTTCTTTAGCTTTTAGAAAATGTTATTAGATGGAAGATGATTTGGATTAGAAGTAACTCACATCAGATCAAGAGATTAAATCTCTCCATCCGATCCTCAGGGTGAATGTTCTCCTCTCAAACTTGACAGTGCCGACAATGGTTGAAACACCTTAAAGTTTTGCAGCTGGGACCTCACCTTCTACAGCTTTCTACTATTTTTGCAGGTCCCTAGCGAGAGCTCCACATTTTATATGTGAACATCATACAACAACAAGAAAAAGATGTAAACTTGTAATATATATCAATTAGTTGTAAAATAATATTTTTTCTATTTTAAATCAGGAATACGATAATTATCAATAGAATTATCTCATTTAAAAAATATAAATCAAACACAGACGTCATTTATCTTTTCATAACTGCGGTTTTTAAGTCATCTTTGAAATTCATTCATTCGGTTTAGCAAAGCTCTGGTCAAGAGGTGAACTTCAGGTGGATTTGCGCAATGAAACAGTCATGCAGTCAAGGCTAAGGCGGCTAATACTACTTACAAGTCAGTCAAGTCAACCACGCCCATTTTTATGCAAATTCCTGAAAACTGATGAACATGAAACTAAACTGTAACAAAATGTCATAAAAACACTCCCTTACAATGTGAGCTGAGAGTGAAATTAGTGTATAAGACTTATGATGAACAGCTTTTTGAATTTATTCACTTTGAAAAACTGTATGATTCCCCTTTTTTAACATATTTTGACATATTTTCTTTTCTGTTCTCCAGTCGGGGTTCTGGAGAGCAACAAATTTCATATTTATCTTTTGCATAGGGAACCCAGAGTAAAGATGGTTGGTGAAAGACATTGCGAGTAAAATTCAGTAACCACCCGCATTTACAGGAACAATATTTAATTTGTTTTATGAACAACCCAGAATTGTATAGACACATGGTATCCCTTAACTTAACTTCAATTAACTTAACCTTAACTTTCAAAGTGCTTTATTGCACTTGTGTGTATCTCCAAATACAAACAGCTCTACACTGCAATGTTTTGTTTAGGCATAAAATTGACAATATAAATATATTTTTGGAATACTGCATCCATTGCAAATGGTTACATGTAAATGCTTGATAACATAGCTAGGAGTTTTTTTTGTTGTCATTTTCTCCTCTTGGTAACCACTTTCTAAAGACACAAAGCTTTGCTTTAAAATGGCCAGTTGTGACCTTCCTCTCTTAATCATGAAGCACCTTTATCAAAATGAATGACTTAAAATATTTACCTGACAAGTGATTTATTCTTTAACCATTAAAATAAATTGCTCCTGCCAAGGAAAGAGAAACGTTGAAAATCCCTCCAGCTAAACAAAATTCTTCCTAAAGCCTGAGCTGATAAAATATGTCATAACCTTCTAATTAAAAAATTCCTAACCAACGTGTTGTCAGTGTTTCTTCTCCGACTGGTCATTCCTCATTCCTTGATTTACCTTTTCTCTTCTGGGAGGCGCAATATCTATTGACGAGCACTTTCACCTCTGATCAGATGGATGTGAATACAAACAGGCTCCTTCTTCTTATCCAAAGCTTTGATTTCAGAAAAAAAATATCTTGAAACGCTAACCCGGGTAATGGGGAAAGATAGGGAAAGTTAAGGGTTGATAAGTGAACAACTTAAAAAAGTGTAAATTTAGGGATTGGTTGCTTAACCAGTATTTTGGTTCTGATTTAAACAAAGTCCCTCCATCAACCCATAAACTTACAACTTAGTTTCACCAGAAAAGTCTGTGACACGGTACCAAAAAGTATTTTCCTAATATTTAACAGGTCCTCCTTTTACGTATATACCTGGCGGCGTGCATAGACACAGCGGCTTTGTGCTCTCCAGCCTACCTGGTCAAATACACCTATAATTGTCTAGATATCTATCTGTTGGACAACAGATTGAGGCAAGGTTGTCTCACGAGTTTCTACATCTCCACAATATTCCAGACGTCATCGCACGGACACTGGGCTATCCTTTGATTACAATCCCTGCATCGAGGAGCCGGCGACGGCACAGAGTACTTCAAAAAAAGAGCTGGTAAAGCTACAGAAGAGGCCACACAAGCCGCCACTCCAAGGTATTTTCCTCTCTAATGTATAGTCTCTTGCAAACAAACTGGACGAGTGGAAGCTGTGGATTGCAACCGACAAGTCTACCTGGAACTGCTGCATTCTGCTGCTCACTTATACATGTGAACCCACGTATACCGGACACGGCCATCGAGCTAACAGGCTAAACAGCTCACCGGCAAGACACGTCGGAAAGCTCCGGTAAGAAAAGAGAAGGGGGGGTGTGTGTTTATGTTAACAACAGATGGTGCACAAATTCCACAGTTGTCACGAGACACTGTTCTCCGGACCTGGGGTTCTTGACGATTAAATGAAGACCCTTTTACCTCCCCCACGAGTTTAATTCCATTCTGCTTACTTCCGTGTATATAGCACCAGATGCTAATGCTAACTAGGCGCTGGAGCTTTTGCACGTCAACATTGGCTACAAACAGAGCAGAAATCCTGAGGCAGTTCACATAATTTCCCAAATTCCACCAGCACATCTAGTGTGCAACAAGGGGAGAAAAGTCACCGGATAAACTGTAAACAAACATTAGACAGTTCTACAGGGCTAAACCACTAGTTCAACTTGGACAGTCGGACCATACATCACTGCTACTTATCCCTGCATACACCCTCCTACGGAAACAAGCCCCGATCACGCCCCGGAGTATCACCACTTGGCCTGAGAATGTTTTCTACCAACTGCAGGACTGCTTCTGGAATACCGACTGGGAGGTTTTTGACCACCAGGACCTGGAGATGCACACGTCTGAGGTTCTGGATTTCTTTGGCAGAGGAGCTCAACATCTTCTTTGCACGTTTTAAGGTGACACTTACATCAGCCCCACCTCAACCGCCTGCTCACAGCAGCCTAACGTCCATGGTAGAAGAGGATGAGGTGAGGCGGGTGATGAGGAAAGTGAACCCGGGAAAGGCTGTGGGACCTGACGGTGTTTTTACCAGAATCTTTAACCAGTCCCTGTCACAGGCCAATGTCCTTCCCTGCCTAAAGTCCTCCACCATAGTCCCAGTGCCAAAAAAATGTGTTACCGCCGATTAGCACTTATATTATATATATCATGAAGTGCTATCAGAAACTGGTGAGAAGTCATATCATCTCTTGCATGTCAGCTTACCGGGACCCCTTTCAATTTGCTCATAAAGCAAAGAGATCCATGGATCCACAGCCCTTCACGTCGTGCTGACCCATCTGGAACAACGATGGAGCTATGTAAGAATGCACTTTGTGGACTTCAGCTCGGTATTTAACACTATCCCTCCTCAACGTCTGGTGCTCAAGCTGGCGGACGTTGGGCTTCCATCACTCACCTGCAGCTGGATATTGGACTTTCTAACAGGCCGCTCCCAGAGGGTCAGGCTGGGTTCTAATACCTCCGCTGCTTTCAGCCTCAACACTGCTCCTCTACACCCTCTATGACTGTGTCTCTACTCACCTCGGCAATAGGTTTGTGAAGTTTGCAGATGACACAGTGGTAATCAAACTCATCTCGGGCGAGGCGGGTGAGCTGGCATACAGGGACGAGTTGGAGCGGTTGGCGAAATGGTGCTCAGTCAACAACCTGCTTCTTAATACCAGAAAAACCAAGGAGCTGGTCATTGACTTTAGGTAGAAGAAACCTGACTTTCAACCACTCATCATCAGTGGGGCCTGTGTGAAGAGGGTTCCAGTGTTCAGGTTTCTGGGCTTCGAGCTGGAGGACGACCTGACATGGAGTACCAACACCAAGGAGTTGCAGCAGAGACTATACTTTCTGAGAATCCTCAAGAAAAACTGTCTCCCCCAATATCTGCTTCCCTCCTTCTATCACTGCTCCATAGAAAGTGTGCTCACATATGGACTGTGTGTTCGGTACGGTAGCTGCACATCCTCAGAGAGGAAGGCGCTTCACAGGGTCGTCAGAGCAGCAGAGAAAACAATAGGGTGCCCGCTCCCCACACTGGAAAAGATCTACACCTCCAGATGCAAACAAGAGGACAATACACATTTCAAAGGACTACTTACACCCTGGTCATTGTCACGGCCATCAGGCAAGAGATACAGAGTAATGAAAATCAATACAAACCGTCTAAAAATTAGTTTTTACCCGAAGGCAATCATGGCAACCTGTGAAACAACCTTTCTTGACCCTTAACCCACTGTGCAATTTCCTTCTTTTTATTGTGTAGATTAATTTTATCAGTGCAATCTGTTTCTCTCTTATACTTTATATGTATATTTTTTTTAACTAATTGTTCTTAAATTTTGTATACGTCATTTGAGTCGACAGCACCTTGGATTTCGTTGTACCTTTGTAAAAAGTGGAAATGAGAATAAAGACTATCTATCTATCTATACCCAGTAATATACTTGAAAATATTCCAGAGAATCTATTTCTTTGGAAGGCACAGAGCAAATTTTCTTCATGAATAGGCGTATTTACAGCAACAGGAGTTGTATTTCAAAAGTTATTCTAAAATTAACTTAAATTGTCCAAATTACGACATCAATACTGATGATTTCCTCCTCAGGAGTTGACGAGGAACAACAAGCTCATTCTAGGAAATGATTGTGGAAACAAACATCTTGTGTCTCAACCAAACTCCTCAGGACAATACGCATTTACCTCTGCATGACTTCCTCAAAATAAACTAACTTGAATCCAGTATCCAACTTGGATTCATATGAGGGAAAACAAACAACATTTTTTGTTTTGACTAGCTTTGTTTTCCAGGATTCCTGGTGTGTAACAAGATACTTACTTATTGAAAGTACAATGTTTTAATGTTCTTCTGTTTTGCTAGTCATATTTCTTTATTTGCAGACAATTTACAAAACATAATGAGTTTCCTGTCAGTTACATCACCTCAACCCATGCTTCTTTTCTTTCTTTGCAAAGTTTCTCAACTGTTTAAAGCCGCGATTTGTCCGCCAAAACCACAAAACTGGCTCATGGATTGGAATTGAATTTTGAATTGCTTTTGATACGTCCCTCTGTGATTTGAACTATGTTTCTTCTTTTAAAAAGTAATAATCAACCAATTTTAATTCAACTGGACTTTCACAGATGTGGTGGCGTCACCCGCTGTGTGTTCCATCAGTGCCTCCACATTCAGAACGCATCATGGCTGATGACAAATGTTTGCCTCTGTATCTCCCTGATGGCAGATAAAGAGAGTTTATAGCTAGCGTTCATTGAGTTCATGAAGATACTGAGGCCAACTATCCCTTTCATTCAGCATGGGTCTGAAGAGATCATGCCAAGAGTAAGACCCTAGCTTAGCGCTGCCAGAGTACACTTTTCTGCCCCCAGAGTGTAGCCTTTTCCCGAATCACTCATCTTCGTATGTATTACAATGTGACACTAGAATATAATTGGATGCCAAGACGGTCCCTCAGTCACCGGGCCGGCTTTCTCACGGAGATCAGGGTAAGAATAAGAGCTTCTGTGCCCTTTTCCTGGAAGCGTTCATCCTCCTACTGATCACGTCTGCTGCCAAGAGTAGTTCCAGGTGGTCTCTCGGGCGGACTTTGATCTGAACCAATCGGGGTCTCTTGGAAAGATCAGTCAGTGTAATCACTTGTGTTTCAGGGTACTTAGGGAAAACAGTAGTACTTCATTTCCTTTACAAGCATGACCTCAACGGTGGCAACCATAGCCCTGAGGTGACACAGTCCTCTGTTTAAATAGGCTTCTCTGTTGTCCCTATCTAATCGACGGGGCAGCAGATGAATGCCCAGGACAAGCTGCCTGGGTGAGCCACAGGAAAACCAAAAGATAGAGCAGGGAAGCACGGTGGTGCCCACCTCCGGTGAACACTAGTCTGATTCAGACGAGGGGAAATGCTGGCATCAAGTCTTATGGAACGCTGCCCTGCTGAAACTTGCCTTTCAATGCAGTTTTTTCGGAATACATTGAGAATTTACATTAGTCCTGGGAGAAAAAGACACTCCTCCATGTCAAATATTACTTTTGTTTTTATAAATGAATGTCTATCTCATTAATTGGCAATAAAAGAGGACCTTGATTTTTGTCCTTCTTTTTTCTGTCTCTTAAGAGCAGAAGCATTTTCTGTTTTCCCAACAAATACCAAGAACTAGGCTTTTTAATAGTCAACAAAAACATATATAAACTCAATTTAACTTTGGAGGTTTTGTTACCAATGCCCAGTGAAGACATAATGTATTCAAAATATAAACACTTGAAATACTTTTAAAAAATTCATATCTAACCACAAAAATGGATTTTGAAAAAAGACACAATACAAATTAATAATGATCTCTTAAAGTATTACTTAAATGCACTAAACAATTATAATAGTAATAGTAGTAGTAATATGAAAGGGCATTAAACAAGAAGATGAAAATATAAAAATGATGCGGTACAATAATATGTTGAGTCAGGGCAGAAGAAAGAGTGAAATTCAAGACATATGAGTAAAAGAGCACTGAAGTAACCTCTAAGCCATAAGTGATCCGATTTTAGAATCCTATAACCTCTATAAATCTTACCTTGCAACATTTTGCCATCAGTCACATAAAAGTTACTTTTATTATTATTGATCAATTGATCTGCTTTATGAAGTTTCGTTCTCTGTTGGGTTTTTTTCTGCAAATTGTGATGCATGGTTTTTGTGCAGGGATAAGCCGTACAAGTGATTGATGAAACGTTCAAAACATTCCTGAATCCAGACTGAAGTCCAGAACATCTCCAACATCTCATAATTTCTAACTTGGGCCATTTGTAGCCAACCCTAGAAATTGAATTAAAATCTTCTTATTAACTTTGAGCTTTCAGCTGTTTAAAAACAAAACAAAAATAGAGTAAAAACTAAACCTCAACTACTCTATGGCTGGGGTAAACAAAACAACTTTTAGTTGTGGTCAAAAGTTGACATGTACTTGTAAAGAACATACTGTCATGGCTCTCTTTAGTTTCCAGTTATTTCTTCAACTCTGAAAACAACTCAGAAAAAACATTCATGAAGTTTGGTTCTTGTATGACTTTATTATGGGTTAACAGGAAAAGTGACAAAATCTGCTGGGTCAAAAATATACATACAGTAGTGCTAATATTTGGTTACATGTCCCTTGGCCATGTTCACTTCAATTAGGCTTTTGGTAGCCATCCACAAGCTTCTGGTTGAATCTTTGACCACTCCTCTTGACAGAATTGGTGCAGTTCAGTTAAATTTGATGGCTTTCTGACATGGACTTGGTTATTCAGCATTGACCACATGTTCTCAATGGGGTTTAAGTCAGAACTTTAGGAAAGCCATTCTAAAACCCTAATTCTAGCCTGATTTAGCCATTTCGTTACCACTTTTGATGTGTGTTTGGGGTAATTGTCCTGTTGGAACACCCAACTGCGCCCAAGACCCAAACTTTGGGCTGATGATTTGAGTTAAGAATTTGAACGTAATTGTCCTTCTTCATTATCCCTGTAAAGCAGCAGTTCCATTGGCAGCAAATGAACCCCACGGCATAATACTACCACCACCGTGCTTGACGGTAGGCATGGTGTTCTTAGGGTTAAAGGTCACCTTTTCTCCTCCAAACATATTGCTGGGCATTGTGGACAAACAGCTTGATTTTTGTTTTCGTCTGATCACAGAACTTTCCTCCAGAAGGTCTTATCTTTGTCCATATGATCAAACTTCAGCCGAACCTTAAGGCCTGGGCACACCACGCCAACTGGCAGATTTTGCCACTTTTCCTTTCAACCCATAATTAAGTCATACAAGAAACAAACTTCATGAATGTGTTTTGTGACAAAGAAGAATCTTTTCCAATCACTCTATGAGAGAAAAATCAGACTTGTAGAAACTCAAGAGAGCCATGACATTATGTTCTTCACAAGTGTATGTACACTTTTGACCACAACTGTAAATGTAAAAAAAGTTAAGCTTTTGGATTAAACAGGTCTTTTTGTAATAAATCCTTTGAAAATGATTGTATATGTTTGACTTGGAATCACAAGAATTTAGATTTAAAAGAAAAGATGAGGTTTCTGGGGCGGAAATGATCAAAACAAATTTAAAGGTGATAAAGAAGGAGATGAAAATAACCCTTGACACCAGATCAGCACGAGCTTAAGATAAACTCAAGCCTGTTCCGATCACACACAACACTAGTAAAAATGGCATTTGAAGGCACAATTTGATAATTCTTACATTATTTAGCACATTGTACACATTAAGGCCATCCCCACTGTTTTATATTTGTAATGAAACCCTGTTTAAACTACATTTGTAACACTCTGGGTTTGTTCATCATGTGTTGAGAGTTAATAAACTCGGAAAGGACCTTATTAAAACCTCATTTAAGTCAGAGTTATTTAGACCTTCTGGTTTTCTGTAATGGTTTTCACATGGATCTTTGAAGATCAAAATCTTATTTTGGAAAAATCGGCACCAAATCTTCAAACAAGTGTTGAAACTACTTCTTGTTAAACTGAATGTTTTCGTCTTTCATTTAACTGCTCTACCAGAGAACAGTGTTTTAATATTAACTTCAGTGGCTTCTTTTAAGTGAGCACAGAAAAACTTTCTGGACAATTCCTGGCAAAAAGAAGTCAAAATACCAGCAATAAAATGAATCTCCGGTTGGAGAGAGACACTGCATGTTTTATTAAATGGACAACAATGTTTGTATTTTAATTCATAAAAACTAAGGTTGTGTAGTTTGAAGTCGGCGCTCTTGCTCTAAGGCTGCAGTACCAGCCACTACCACACTGGATGAAGCTCACATAGGATGACACAACTGTCTCCAATATTTTTCTTTCCTGAAGATTTCAACATCTTCAATGTCCTGAAAGACCCAAAATGTCTGTGCTATAGGGCAGAATAAAGTAGGATCTTACCTGTAGGCGGGTCAGTGAGACAGTGGGCATTCCTGGTAAGGTTTTACATTTATAATTGTACTTTTACATATTTGTGTTATTACCCTAGTGATGATGTATACCAAACTACTATACTTTGTTGTAGATATAAATTCAGTTTTACTGATTAAAATAACAAGAGGAGATTGAAACAAATACATAAAATCTCATTCTTATGTTAGCTTTTATGCCAAGTGTGATACTTAAGTAAGTAAATTATATACACAGATAAAACTTTAAATGTTTGTTTGGCGTGAACCCACAAAGAGAATGTCACTCATAAAAAGACACTTCACATCACTTGCTATAGAATTTGAAATATACCTACAGTATGTTGGCTAGTGATGGTCTGATGAAGCTTTGTGAAGCAGTGTCATGTTGTTTAGAGGTCAGTAGGTGGCGACATCACTTTAGAAAATATGTGATGTTTCATTAGAACAGTTGTTCAAAACAAAGGAAAATAGGGCAGAGGCCGCCATCTAGTGGACTCTGAAAATAATGACACTGCTTCATGAAGCTTCACCAGACCATCACTAATGTTGGTTAATCCTCAGAAAAAGACTACATTATATCTTTAAAAACACACCACAGGAGGATACAAATTTTAAACATTCTAAAAGAATAAATGAGGAAAAATAACTGATTCTATGTTTTCAACATAAAGGGGCAGTGAACCTTCAGAGACCTCACTGTTGACAAAAAAAAAAGATTGAGTTCTCTGGCAAACCCTTTCAACCTTGAGGCTATAGAGAGGGACCTTCTTGTTTTTGTCAATTTAACTTTTTTGTTTAGTCAGGTTGTCCAGGTCATTCCAAATTTGACTCAAAGCAGAGACTTGGCCAGAGAGGAAGAATGAAATATTATCCACAAATGCTCGCGCAACATGTGCACGATCATGTGCAGATTTAGTACACAACTCTCAGGCTGCATGCGTCGCCCCTCGTTTTCTAACTTCCTCCTCACTTCACAAAACCCTGAAACATCCTCTCAAAAAACAACGATCGTATATTTTACGTAACATTCAATTGCCATTGAATAACCAATAACATTGAAACAAGGTGCTGGTTAACACGCTGGAAAACCATAAAATGCGAGTGAATAAAGATTTACAAGAATTGGAAGAAAAAAATACATGTCGAAGGTTTATGATATTTTCTTGCTTTTTTTCTTCAAGTTATTACACATATAAAATGTAAAAAGAAAACACAAAGCCATTGAGCATAGATTGGTGGAAAAAAACAACTTTATTCATTTTTTTATTTCTAGTTCCAGCATAAAACTGTGTGAGGAAATAATAAATGTGTTTCCGTCCTTCACTGCACTTTACTTGTGTGATATTATTGAGCTATTAAATGTCACATGTTTTTGAAACAGCACAAGAATAACAAAAAGCTGTAAAATCATTAATAAAAAAACTTGAAAAAAACTAAAGAATAGATTTCAAGCAGAGAAAGTGGCATATTGACTTAGAAATAAAATATTTAAAATTATTATCACAACTATTACCCAGAGACCATCATGGCACAAGTACATAAACGGTAGTAAACAGACCAAAGCCAACACATTCTTTGAGCCTTATTTTGGTTTGGTGTCATTTTTTAAGGAATAAATAATGTGTAAAAATAACATATGTTCAACATGAATTTTTTAATATATTCATGAATTGTTTCTTCTTTTATAGCAGGGGACGGGCAATTATAATTCTTCAAGGGCCACATAAAATTCTGTGAATGTTTACAGGGGCCATCAAGCAAAAAGAAAGACAATAAACACCCTCCCCTCCCCCCACAAAAGGACATTTGTCATTAGGCAATGACATTTATTAAGCTATATAAGCTGCAATTTTACTCACGTATGGATGAGGTTTTTTTTAAAACATTACTTCAACTAACTTAAAAAAAAGGTTTTGAGGGATTGATATATACTCAAAAAATTACACACAAGAAAGAAGGGAAAAAGTAAATAAGTGTTATGTGAAAATGTAAATTAATAATAAATACAAAATAAATGTGTTAATGCAATAGAACCATCTATACATGATCATACTTTGACATTACGAGGGCTGCATAAATACAGTTAAAGGGCAGCATCAATTTCAAGCACTGTTCTTTTTTAGTGCATTAAAAATTCAGTGTCATATTCAATGTTTAAAAGATATGCAATTTAAGAAGAAGAAAAAAACATTTATTCGATAAAGAAGGAATTTAATGTAAAACTCCAATGTAGAAAAAATTCAGTGTAAGAAATTCCTATTCGAAGTTTGGTGGCACACATTTCCTTCCATAATGATTTTTAAAAACAAGGGTCCTTATGTTTAGATTAATTCCCTAAACTCAATTTAGGCAACAGCACCTATTAAAAGAACCGGTTTGGCTCTGGTATAGGATGATTACTAAACTATACAACTATTTCAACTCACAGTAACCGTTTCACATTTAACATTAACAGAAACGATGAATAGTGAAATAGTGTACAATTAATAGTGCACAATCTACCTTCCTACAGAAGAAACGACAAAACAAAAGGCACTGAATCTATTAGCCAGTATATTTGATTTAAATTGTGGGATTGAGCTTGACACCCCTGACCTAATGGCACACTATGTACACTCTCAAATCTCTTCCAAATGTGTTCACCTGGCAGCGGGGGAAGGCATACCAGGACAGGGTTCATTTGTTTGTTGGCTTTGAATGTGGTTACACACTGTCTGGTCCTGTTTCGTGAACTATTTTATCGGTTCTATCAAAACATCGCAACATTGTTGTTTTTCAGGGCGATAACGTCCAAAACATGCAGAGCTGTAACCAGATAAAACTGAAGAAAGAAAAAAAGACTTGAATAGCTTTGTAGTAGCAGCTGGAGAGCCTGAAGTAAAGTTGAGAAGCTGCCCTGAAGTAAATGGTGAGCTGGCTTTTTTGGGGGGGGAAATATCTCCAGATTAACAACAGGTGAGGAAACTAGAGAATGCTGGAGAAATTAGGAGGAGGAGATGTGTGTGCAACCTGGATCCAGTTGAACTGTCACAATTCAGAGGTATAAAAGGTAAAAGGTTCCTTTTATCTTCTGTCTTGAAGATTTAGAAGCTAAAAAATGTTCATTAGAACGAAAATGCTGCATTTTACTTTGCCTCTTCTTTAACATTGTTTCCAAAGATGCCACAATTAACTGGATTACCTTTTAAATATATAAACTGTTTTCGTTTCTGCACTATTTTTTTCATGAAGGTCTCTGTCTGTCTTTCCTGAAATTAAAGATATGCATGTCGTCATGGCGCAGTCGTCGTCAATTATATCTGAACCTAAATGATCATAAACATTCAGAGAAAGAGAAAAGAACACTCTGCTGTTCAAATGGAGTTTACGTTTTAGAGTTCCACCTCCAGATTATGTTCTGGGAAACAGCATCTCCATGTTTTTTGGACAGAACATATACTATCTAATGCATACTTTTCAACTTCGAATATTTAAAAACTGATTATTAGGAAATGTTACTCAAAACAAGGATAATAATGTTCTTACACAATACAATACAATTTTCAACAAGATTGTTTTGCAATTTTTTAATTGCAATGAAAAAATTAATTCCTAGTATCTATACTTCTAAATTAAAAACACGTTAGACATTTCTTTTATAAGGTACGTATCATATAACTTTGTGTAATTACGAAAATGTGTAATACTTTATCGAACATTCTCACAGAAATCAAAATTGCAGTGCGCTTGGCGCTACTGGTGCGGCGCCCTCTAGCGTATAAAACTAGAATTACTAACTGGATGTTTTTATTTTTCAATATGAAGTTAATTTTGCTATTGAAAAAAATTGCAATCAACCCATTAAGAAATATATAGTTATACATACACATCTAGTCAACATACACTTACATACACATCGGAAAGTATTGTTTATGTATTTCCATTTTTATTTTAATAATTTGTTTTTGATCCTTTGTCGTCTGATTTATTTAAACTATTAATACAAATGTACAAATGACCACAATAATAGTAATAATAAAAGTTATATTAATAATAATAATGATACAATATTTTTACGCGCACTCTCCCACTGACAGGGGCGGAACTGGTGTGTGCGTTCTGATTGGTTGCCTCGTCTGTCGCTCATGGCCTGACGTTTTTCCGGTTTCCAGCCGCAGACACGTGTGCTGTAGAGATCAGCGCTGAAGGCAGAAAAACAGCAACAATATCTCAGATTTCGGCACATTTGTGTCGTCTTTCCCTTTTCTTTGTCGTTGAAGCGTAGGCCGACTCAACCGCCATCATGGTGAAGCCGCAGTTTAAGGGGAAAAGCTCCATAAACAAGTCGACGTCCAGTTCCAACCCCGGTGAGCTAACGGCCATTAGCATGACAGTTTGTTTATACGTGACTGAAGCTCATACGTGATGACATTTGTGTTGTTAAATGTCTAAATCCTCATTGTATCATAACTTTGATGGACCTCATTGTTTATTTAAAGCTCGTTGCCAGATATTTCTTATTTAATGTTAAACAAAAGACTAACCCGAATACTACTATAAAGGGTTAATCTTTACTTTTAAAGAGACTCCATTATGAAATAAACGATCTTTACTATATCAATGGATTCGAATCGAATTTAATCAGTTGACATCCCACGTCCTTACACGAATTCTTATTTAATATAAGATTTTGGCTTTTTCCGTTTTTAGTTATGAGCCATATTAGGATGACTACATACATCATATCTTTTATATGATATGAACTACACTTTACACACTTTAAACTATTTCCCGAAGGAGATCTTAGGGATCAATACAGTTCTACCTTACTTTACCTTACACAAAACGTACCAACAAAAACTCAACAGAAAGAAAAATCAGCTAAACATTTGCTAATGTAGTATTCTATTTTAAAAAACATAATAACTGATGAGTTGTTGACATATAGGGACAGTTCTTTTTATGTTTTTCTATTTTATAAATCCTTATTTAGACGAGGTCATCCAGAGAAATTAAAAACAACGATTGAGACATGGAGCTCAGATTCAAAGACTGTCAATCCTGCTGTGAGGAACTCAAGTTTTGAATGGGCGTTATACCACATTAAAAAATGTATAAAGTGATGTAAAATATGTGATTATGCTTGTCCTGATGTTAGTTACTAGGAAATACACACAGTCAAAGCACAGTCTTCAAAAAGTGTTTGAGTCTGATTTAAAAGAACCTTTTTGATCTACGATATTTAATCAAGTGTGTGTCTCTTAATCCAACAGATCGTGTCAAAGGGGCTGGTGGTCAAAACATGAGGGACCGATCCACCATCAAGCGTCTGAATATGTACAGACAAAAGCAGAGATGGTAATGAGTATTTGAAGAGTTTTTACACCCATTTGTAATTTGAAGTGATACGAATGTTGTTGTTTTTTTTGATTTGCCAGCAATAAAAATGGAAAGGTTATCAGACCATTAACATACCAGTCGACGGTAGCCCCGGGGACCCAGGCCAGAGTTGAACCCAACGTCAAGTGGTTTGGTAGGTTCCATCTCATTGTTTGTGTCATGATTACCTGATAACTCTGGATGATGATGATGAGCTGTAACACTCTTCCAGGGAACACTCGCGTGATCAAGCAGTCGTCTCTCCAGAAGTTCCAGGAAGAGATGAATGCGATTCGCAAGGATCCCTATCGTGTCGTGATGAGGCAAAGCAAACTCCCGATGTCCCTCCTGCAAGACAAAGTCAAAGCTCATGTGAGTAGTTTTGCAGACATTAAATCATGTGTCTTTCTCTGCGATCGTTGATTTTGGCTTCCTTGTGTACAACTCGGACTGATCTCAAGCTTCAGTAATAAATAAATACAGTTTGATGTATTGCTTGATTTACTAGCGGCTGTTTGCACACTTCGCTAAACTATGACAAGTGTTGGATTCTAAACCCAATCCAAATAACATCTTGTTCTTTCTCTAATCGCTCAAGAAAAACCCGCACACCCAACGAGTTTTAAGATCAAATCTCAAATGTAGTAAGTTTTACTGTGTTATGCATCAGTTGAATTTCAAAAATAATATTTGACCAAATCCAAATCTTTAACCACCACTAAAATAATGGATGAAATGTTCTTTGACTGTAAATCATAATCATGAATCAAATCATAACTATAGCAAAGGATTTCAAGCTTGGCAAAGCAAGGGGTAGTTTTAATAAAGGATAGGTTTTCAGTTATTCTTATTATGTTATTTTTTACTCCATAAAGGTTTCTTTGTGCGGTGGAAAGAGGCTGCTTACAAGCTATGGCGCCTCTATGTCAAATGCCATGTATTGTGCCAGTAAATTCTACAATACTTCTTGCCACCTGCTTTCTAAAGGAGCCCATTACTATAGTGATATTTCAAATGAAAAGGGCAACGGAACGTCAGTATAGAGTAAATTTGGCTTGAAATGAGCAGCTTGACAGAGGTCTGCGCTCTATTATGAATATATAACAGTTATTTTTTAAAGACCAGCCTAATATTTCTTGTAAACACATTTTATTTTTAGAATTCCAAGGTTCACATTCTGGACACTGAAGGTTACGAGACCACATTTGGGCCCAAGGCTCAGCGCAAAAGGCCCAATCTGATGGTTGAAGATATGAAGGACCTGTTGGAGCAGGCCGAGGCTTCGGCAGAGAGCTACAATGCGGAGAAAGACACGGACCTGGTCACGGAAGACACTGGAGTTCGGTAAGGCTCTCTTAAGTCTGGTCTAGTTTTTTTAAGTTAAGCCTTAATTTGCCCCCACAGGGATGAAGCACGTGAGGAAATCTTCAAAAAGGGTCAGTCAAAGAGAATCTGGGGAGAGCTCTACAAGGTTTGTTTTAATTTCATAATCACCGATAAAAACCACTGCTGAGTGTTTCGTGTCACTTCAGGTCATCGACTCGTCCGATGTCGTGATCCAAGTCCTGGATGCGCGGGACCCCATGGGGACCCGGTCCAAGAGCATAGAGCAGTACATGAAGAAGGAGAAATCCTGGAAACATCTGATCTTCGTTCTTAACAAGTGTGATCTCATCCCCACCTGGGTCACTGTAAGACCTTGAAGATTTATTAGAGACGAGTACCATGTGACTAACGAGTCTTTTCTACACCAGAAACGCTGGGTTGCACTCTTGTCTCAGGAGTTTCCTACTCTGGCGTTCCACGCCAGTCTCACCAACTCGTTTGGCAAAGGATCCCTGATTCAGCTTCTGCGACAGTTTGGAAAGGTAGTGGTTTGAAACGTGCAATTTAAGGGTTTTATATTGTTTTTTTATTATCATTTTTATTGTCCTGCAGCTTCACACAGACAAGAAGCAGATCAGCGTCGGCTTCATTGGATACCCTAATGTTGGAAAAAGCTCCGTCATCAACACCCTGCGCTCAAAGAAAGTCTGTAACGTGGCACCACTGGCTGGGGAAACAAAGGTGGGTTATGATTCTTGATTCCAGCAGGAGTAAATTATACACTGTTGGGAAGTGACGAATTGAAGATATGGAGATAAAAGTTAACTGACAACAAAAAAAGTTGCAGATAAGGATGTAAAAAAACATTTAAGATTCTCAATACACATTTATAAGTAAACTGGGTAAAGATAAATATGATGGAAGGAACTTAATGACATAATAGTTTTGATTTAATATGTTAAAATGAGCTTAAGTATTGAACAGTTGCCACAATTTGGACTGTGAGATCAAGAGGGCTGCGTTTGTCCTGATTTAAAATGTGGAGGTGTCGCTGGCAGCTTTAGAATCACGATCATCATGTCATTTTCAGGTGTGGCAGTACATCACGTTAATGAGACGCATCTTCCTCATCGACTGCCCAGGTGTGGTCTATCCCTCAGAAGACAGTGAGACTGATATCGTCCTCAAAGGAGTGGTGAGTGTCAACGTGCTGAACTTTCAGTTGAAATTTCTAATTTTTTTTAAATTCTTTCTAAAGGTTCAAGTTGAGAAGATCAAAAACCCAGAGGAGCACATTGCTGCGGTTCTGGAGCGAGCCAAACCAGAATATATTCAGAAGACATACCGAATCCCCATTTGGAATTCTGCTGAGGACTTTCTGGAGAAGCTGGCGTTTCGATCTGGCAAGCTTTTGAAGGTCTGCTCCTCCTTTTTTTTATGTCCAAAAGATGATGGTTTTGTCTGACTGCAGCAGTTTTCATCAAGTTCATGAAGTGAACAAGCATCTGAACATGGACCGTGTTGGATTGAATCCACAAGGAGTGTCGTGTTTATCTTTTTGTTTGCAGAGTTACTAAAAATCTCAGAGAAAAAAGTTGAAAGCCTTACATTGTATTACAAAACGGCACATAATCAAGTCCCCAACATAAATCTGCTTTCACGTGACTGTGGTGACAAAATTTTATCAATGAATGTTGCATCGGCTAAACTGTTAAAAGTTGGAACCTAATTCACTAGTGGCGACGACAAGGGTTTGATTTCCATTGAGGAATCTTGGAAGTGGTTTGATTGTACGCTGTGTTTAAGTAGTCATGTGAAAATGTCCCTTTTTGTGTAGGTGTTGTGTGTTGTTCCGTATTTAATTCTCGAGTCCTGTGTTTGCACGGGTGCAGGGCGGCGAACCAGATCTGCCCACAGTTTCCAAGATGGTGCTGAATGACTGGCAGCGAGGGCGGATACCCTTCTTTGTGAGGCCCCCGGGGCCGGAGGGGTACGAGGAGGTAACGGGTTCTAAACAATCATGTTTTGATGACTGGTTCAGTTGCGCTCATCCTGCAACTTATTGTAGGAAAATAAGTCTTTGCCGGTTGAGGGAGCGTCGGAGCAAGTGACGGAGGTGCAGGAAGAGGCCGCAGACATGGAAGAACCACAGGATACAAATCAAAGACAGAAGGAGCAGGTCCAGAAGATCCTCTCAAACGTCCGGCAGAACTTTGGCAAGATCAGCGTGATGCCAGAGTTCAACGAGGAGGACATGGTTTCCGTCGAGATGCCGGACCTGAACATGTCCGACTTGTCCGGCTCCGAGGGAGAGGAGGATCAGGACGAGGAGTCGGAGAAAAAAGCGGAAGATGGTACGGGAGAGCATTCTGCCGCAACAGCTCCCACGGCAACCGAGGGAAACGCCAAGAAGAGTTCAAAGGAGACGATCCGTGAGCTGGACGACAAGATCGCAAAGTACAAGCAGTTCTTGGACCGAGCCAAGCTGAAGCGTTTCTCCGCAATCAGGTCTGTCGGATCCAATATCCCTCCTAGTTTTGTTTTCAGCAAACTACACTTGTTGTTGTTTATATCGTGTGTCTTTATTACACTATAAAATGTGTTTTTATTTATTGTCCTCTAGTCATTTTTGACATCTTTTATCAACAAAGCTTCTGGATTAAATTAAATGTGGTCATCGAGTCCGCCACAGATGTCAAAACAATGCTGCTTATACTCTTTATGAAATCACTAAATGATCTTTGCCTATGATTTAATGTTTTGCAGAATACCAAAGACATTTTCGGACCAAGCGTTGACCAACATGAAGGCTCAGCAGGACGTCAGGAGAGGTAAATGCTTAACACTCGCTGGGTTTATTCATGAAACTTGAGGACAACAATTTTGTGAGGTAAATCTAAACACCAGGAAGTTTAAGATATTTTGGCATTCATCAAAATTCCAGTCGCTCTGATCTTTTTCTAGCTACTAAAAAATCTACACCTGCTCCAGACCATGTGCAGGGTTTTGTTTAAATTCAAGATGCACTTAATTCTTGTAGCTATCTTTGATGTAGATTATAGTTTTTATTATTGCTATTTTGGGAAGAATTCGCAGATTACAAAATAGTACAATAAAATGTATCCCATTTATTTAATTAGTTTTAAATTTGCAGGTTAAAGATCCAGATAATTGATAATAAACAACTGAACAGATTACATGTTCTTTCTACATGATCAATATTTATAACGTATGGAAGTTTTGGGATATGATATATTTGAATATTGTTACAACTTTGGTATATATCCTTGCTTCGAGATATATATATATATATATATATATATATATATATATATAGAGGAAGCATCAATAATGCGAGCAATGTTCTCGTCAGGAGGTGATGTATTGACTGTCAGATCACTTCTCCTGGACCCTTGGTGGGGTTTTTGACTCAGTTTCGTTACATTTTTTACATGTTCTCTGTTCCACAAAGGCAAGATTAACAGTCGCGGTAACGTTAGTATGATATGAAATATTTGCTCCTTGTCCACCATACTTGAAGTTGGACAGCAGTCACAGTCAGAATAACATCCAGAAAGCCTCTTTAGTTACAGCGGTTTGTCTGATGCAACCTTATTCTAGGATGTTTTACGGCATCTGTTGCCTCCAGACATGCACTTTGACTGTCCTGTTACAACTCTTAATAGAAGATGGATTGTTTTAACTCAACTACTAACAGAAGAAATGACAATTGCGTTCTTAACTCCACTTCAGGTGGACCGGATCATCGTCTTTTTTTGGTCATTCATGGGCGGAGATTTATGCTAATGACTCATTACCATGCACTACTTTTAGATTTATTAAATACTCTCGTGCTTACGATCAGATCTGAGTGTTCACCTCCTTCATAAATACGGAGTAGATTTCTCATAGCACGGACCTGCACACAGATTTACTCACGCTTGATGAATGTTTAATCTTCCATTGATCGAAAATTTCTAAAGAATCTGAATTGATTAATTACAATTTAATTTAATTTTCTTGACTTTCTTGAATAATTAAAAAGGCTTAACTGTGTAACAATGTTCTTATTTTTCCCCTCATTTTAAATAATAATAATAATCTCTTTATTCTTTATATTCCTTCCTTTCTATAACCGCTTTCCACAACTTCTGCCCTCTACAGGCTGTAGCTCTGGGTTTCCTTGCACATTTGTAGAACCCATGTTATAACTGTAATAAAGTCAATCTAATCTGATCTGGGAGGTTTTGTTGTGCAAAGAACATAACTCTTAAGTCCCAAAGTGTAGTATATTATATATAATGGTCATGATAAAAAATAAACGATCCTATTCAATTTGGTGAAGTCCTATAACAATTATTTATTTGTTCAGCTTCAAAGGCCCAAAAGAGGGAAGCAGACGACGAAGAGGAGCAGGACAACAAACTCTCGTCCAAACAGGTAAAATAAAGGTTCTGTCTAACGTCGTAGCACTGTGATCAACCAATCTCTGTGTTTGCAGAAAAGGGCGATGGATCGAGCTTCAAGGACAAAGAAAGTTGGCGTTCGGTATTACGACACTCATAATGTGAAGAACAAGAACAGAGATAAGAAGATAGAAGTTCAAAAAACAGATGGAAGAAGAGCCAAGAGAGCGAAACACTGAGAAGTCTCATGTCTTAAACTGTTTTAATAAATCACCCTAAACTACAGCACCAGAGAACACAAGATGTTATGAAATTATGAAGTGAAATCATGTCGTGCTCCGCTTCTGCCTTCAGCTGCTGGAATGATGCGTCATTCATTCATCAATACAATTGCTCTTGATGTTCAAGAGAATGCATAACAGCATCACATACAGTTTGTCTTGCTGATAGAAGAAATAAAACAACTTTGTATCCAACACTGTCAAGTTCTCGTTACTTCTTTGGTGCGACAATCATTTCCAGCTGAGTCTGTGAAACCAATCAGAGTGTCAAAGGTTTGTTTTTCCGTCCGTTTACGCATTGTCTGATTTAATAAAACTCACGGTCAGATCCTCCTTTGCGGTTTTCAAGAACTGGATCTCATCTCTGTGGTTGTTTTCCTTCAAGTATCGTCTCTCTTTCCCTTTCCTCTCCGCTTCTTCACATTTGAATTTTTCCTCTTTCACCTTCTGTTTCAACTCTTTCGCCTCGTTTTCCAACTTCAAGATCTGGCAGAGGAACATGTTTTTATGGTTGTGGCGCTTGAGGTTGACCTCATAATTAGGCAAAATGAAACTAGATTATTAAAAAATGTGATCTACGGTTAAAGACATTTGCTGCTCCGTTTTCTTTTTTAAAACGAGCTTTTCTCTTCAACTAACCAAAAATATCTGATGACGACAATCAACCAGAAATTACTAAATAAAACTAATTTAGAAATCATGTGATAATCTCTGTCTTAGAGGGAAACGTAAGAATTCAAAGCTATTTATTGACGATGTGTTGATTAAAAAAAAAACACTAAAGATATTTACTGCTTTTTGTAGTATTATATTTAGATTCTATTGACGTCTTCCATTTTAACGCAGAAACAGCGGCCTCTGCTGGATCCGTTTGGATGTTAAAAAATAAAGTTTCTTTATCATAGTTTAAAGCGCCGACTTATTTAATTTATTGATGTTACACGTACGTATTAATATATAAACTTCTGTTTTTAGTATAATTTTAGATTGTTTCGACATGTGTTTTTATATTCATGCACACATGTTTACGCAGTAACAGCTGCCTCTGCTGGATCCTCTGGGATGTTATAAATAAAAATCCTTTATGAGAGTTTAAAGCGCCAACTTTTTTTATTTATTGATGTTACACGGTCCTATGGATATATTAACTTCAGTTTTTTTGTAGTTATTTAGATTGTATTGACATGTGTTTTTATATTCATGCACAAATGTTTACGCAGTAACAGCGGCCTCTGCTGGATTCGCTGGGATGTTATAAATAAAAATCCTTTATGAAAGTTTAAAGCGCCAACTTATTTTATTTATTGATATTACATGTTCGTATAAATATATAAACCTCTGTTTTTAGTACATTATTCAGATTGTTTTGACATGTGTTTTTATATCCATGCACAAATGTTTACGCAGTAACAGCGGCCTCTGCTGGATCCGCTGGGATGCTCAAAATAAAACCAGTTATGAACGCTAACTTATTTTAATTTACTTATTTATTTATTAATGTTCATACTAACCGCAATTGTGTTCAGTAATTTCTATTAATGAACCAAAAAAAAAAATCCAGGAATATGTTTCTTACTTTTTGTTCCACGTCTGTCTTGTCCCTCTTGGCCTTCAGGGCCTTCCTGACAGCAAACGCGACACTGCTCTCGTAGAGCGTGTGATAGGCAGCCATGGTCAGTTGTATCTCATTCCTGACCCTCAGTAACAGCAGCCCTCGCTCAGCACAGTTGATGGTCACCTGCCTGATCAGCTCATCTAGAAAAATATATCAAGCATCATTCCTGCGAAAGCAGATTTATTATCTGGTAATTTACCGAAACACTGTGTGTACAGGTCTCGACGTGCTGGACAAAGGCCCGTTTCTTTGGCTTGTCTCAGCTGCAGTTTGGTGTTCAGCTGCTCCGTCAAACTGGTGACGTCAGATCGGGTGCACGGCGTTGTTGAAACCTTCAGGACCCACAGCTGATTTCCTTCCTTCCGTTCCCTGCAGATAAAGTCCCAAAAAAACGTCCGTCGAACCCTCACGAGTACGTCGAAGAGATGTTCGGTGCTTTACCTTGGCGGGAAGATGTAGTTGAGAATCTCCTCGTTCTCCTTGAAGGCTCCTTCGGAGGCGGATTTGGGTTTAGGTGGTGGTGGAACGGGAGACAAAGTGGAAGAAGGCGGGTCAGGCTTCATTTTTGAAGGACGTAGAGAAGCCTGCAGAGAATATTTTATCTCCATCAAAGATCATCGAGGTAAGGGTTTTAGCTAGGGGTGTGTATTAGCTGGAATTCGGCGATATGATAGATATCACGATACCGTAGAAACACTTACGATATATTGCGATAGAAAACAAAAATATATTTGTAGTAGTGCTCTCGTACTTGACAAACAGTGTCATTATCTTCAGAGCACACTAGATGGCGCCACCTACTGATTGTCAGTTAGCTCCTTAAATGTTTCGACACAACCCCTGTGCA
Organism: Callionymus lyra; assembly: GCF_982586985.1. Lineage (NCBI taxonomy): Eukaryota > Metazoa > Chordata > Actinopteri > Syngnathiformes > Callionymidae > Callionymus > Callionymus lyra. The sequence continues at coordinate 17,178,873 of NC_141830.1, forward strand.
AACCTTTAGTCCAGATAGACACAAATATGTGTAAACAATAACAACGAGAAGACTTGTGACATGTTTTTACTAGTGATGGTCTGATGAAGCTTTATGAAGCAGTGTCAATATTTGTCAGAGTCCACTAGGTGGCGGTCTCTGCGCAATTTTCCTTTGTTTGTAACTGATTTAATGAAAGATCACATCAATTCTAATGTGATGGCGTCACCTACTGACCTCTAAACAACACGACACTGCTTCATGAAGCTTCATCCGCCCATCATTATGGATTATGCCTCTTACCTTCGGAGACTTTAAGTCTGTGGTCTTTGTGACCAAAATGGCAGTTCCATACTTCAGGAGAGAGTCACCGGGGGTTATAGAAGCCATCTTGTTTCAAGAACAATCTGAAACCAGATATTTTTGTTGACTTTAGCAACGCATGAATTTTTAAATGTGAAAACGTTCATCTCATACCTCTGAGTGGTTGCGGAGAGGCTAGCTAAGCTGGCGTGAGAAGTAGCCAAGCTAAGTCACGGTCTGTCCCCTCGCCAGGTGGCAAACAATAACAGCTTAAGTTCAACTAAAATCAACTCCTTATTTTAATACTTTTTATTTTTGTTTGAGTTCTGCCTGCCTGCTTTATGACCTAATACTCTCCTTTGATTGATATCATGAGACAATAAGAAACAATATTTTGCAACATCCAAGTGAAAAGTAACAGCTTTAATGACTTTAGTTTGTATAAGAACAACAGACACACCCATAGACCAAATGTAGCAAGCTAGCTCAGTGTAGCAAGCTAATTCAATGTAGCCAGTTAGCTTAATGTAGCAAGCTAACTTAATGTAGCAAGCTAGCTCAATGTAGCCAGTTATTTCAATGTAGCAAGCTAACTTAATGTAGCAAGTTAGCTCAATGTAGCAAGCTAGCGCAATGTAGCCAGTTAGCTCAATGTAGCAAGCTAGCTCAATGTAGCAAGCTAGCTCAATGTAGCCAGTTAGCTCAATGTAGCAAGCTAGCTCAATGTAGCAAGCTACCTCAATGTAGCCAGTTAGCTCAATGTAGCAAGCTAGCTCATTATAGCAAGCTAACTCAATGTAGCCAGTAAGCTCAATGAAGCCTGTCAGCTCAATGTAGCAAGCTAACTCAATGTAGCAAGCTAGCTCAATGTAGCCAGTTAGCGCAATGTAGTGAGCTAACTCAACGTAGCAAGCTAGCTCAATGTAGCCAGTTAGCTCAATGTAGAAAGCTAGCTCATTTATATAACTGTGTCAGTACAGGATCTGGTCAGTACATGTGCGGGAGACAGGGCACAAGAAATGTATTCACGTGACATCAAACTAGTTAAAAATAAATAAAATAAAACTTAAATATCTACATTAACTACCTGAGAGTAAAGAGTAGAAAAAAACAAAACGGGATAAACATTTTGATTATATTTTTAAAAGAGCACTGATGGCAAATTACTGTCAGCTTCATTTATCCCTTTACATCAACCACACATGCTAACCATGTTTTTTTTAATAAACTTTATTCCAAATGGGATTTGTCTGTCTTTAACAAAACAATTGTTTTTTATGCTTGTTTTATTCTTGTTTTATGCATAACAACTACTCACAAAATATAAATGCCAGTACACACTTGACTGCAGATAGTCAATGTTTGTTATATAGTTTCATCACTTTGAAGAAAAAATGGAAATTAAAAAAACTAATATGAATTTTTATAGAGCTTTATATTTGTACATACATATAAATAAAGCTAATAAATAAATGTATATTTAAAAGGAAGATTAACATCATACAGTTATCAAAAGTAACAACCTCTGAGAATACTATTCTGTCTCACAAAACATGATTTATGATTCCTTTAGTAATAGCAATAAAAACAACCATTTGTTAACAAAGGTCCGCTGTTCCATGTTTTGATTTCATCACAGCATGTCTTTATTTGTTCTAAGACACTGTAGGTTTTTAACTCAGTATTGTTTTGTTGTTTAAGCGTCTTGTTACCCTAGTCTGTGAAATGCGCTTTACAAATAATAATCACTTACATACTTATTTACTTATGCAGTGTGCGGCATTCAAGTACATTAAGTCTGTGCAGGTAGAAACTAGTGATGGTTTGATGAAGCTTCATGAAGCAGTGTCATGTTGTTTAGAGGTCAGTAGGTGGCACTATCACATTAAAATTGATGTGATCTTTCATTAAAGCAGTTACAAACAAAGGAAAATAATAATAATAATAATAATAATCTCTATTTATATAGCGCAGAGACCGCCACCTAGTGGACTCTGAAAAATATTGACACTTCTTCATGAAGCTCCATTAGACCATCACTAGTAAAAACATGTCACAAGTCTTCTCGTTGTTATTGTTTACACATATTTGTCTCTCTCTGGACTAAAGGTTTGCACATTGGTCGTGTGGACATTTTTTAGGAACTAAAAATTCTGCATTACCTTTTTGAAATTATTAAGTTTCATTATTATTATCATTTTTAAATATAGCTAATCTTTTGACAAATTACTCGACAATCTTACATTAAATTAAAATAATATTGAATCACTGAAATCTCAGACAGGTGAGAACCCTTGAGTTATTGCTTTCATAACTTCAGGTTCTACGATTGGTGCAAAGCCCTCTAATCGCTTCGCTATTGGTTTATTTTCGAGGCCCTGCCTCGTCTCTGAGAAAGCTCAATGACCTCGCCACCCAGCTGGGTGCAGCCCACTTTCTATAAGAGGTGGGGAATACCCACTGCAATTCCTCCCACTGAAAACTCAGCTGATGGGCGGCAGATGGCCGATGTGGTTAGAGGGCTTGGCACCAATCGTAGAAACAGAAGTTATGAAAGCAAAAACTCGGGGGATCTACTTCTTTTTTTGCTCCGCCCTCTAACAGCTTCGCTATTGGTTTAAACCAAGGCAAAGCCCGACGAGATCAATCTGACCCCCAGCTGGACGCCGCTCCTGACAGTAGCATCACTAAGGCCCCATGGGTGAAGTAGCGGCTGAGCACCCTGCCAAAAAATCACTGAGGCTGCTACATCGCGGGTGAAGTGTGCCCCTTGTCCGCTACGAGCAGATCCACCCGCTGCCTGGTAGGCTCGAATAATGGCGGATCTAACCCAATGAGAGAACTTCTGAGGGAAGACCGCCTCACCCAGCCGACATCTACCGTTACGGATAAATAAAGCTTTAGAGTGCCTGAAAACGGTCACCTGCCGCAAGTAACAGGCCAAAGAGGTTAGGGGGTGGGTACGAGCCAAAGAACCCTCGATTCACATACACCACGGCGGTGGAGTTGTCTGACAGAACTAGGACTGATGGACTGTGACAGTGTAACGAGGGCGCAACCAACTTTCCACCTGAGGTTGAGCGTTCCAATAACTGACTGTCCTGCAAAAACCTGTGCGGGAAGGAGCACTTTTTAACCTCGGTCCCGCTTGGGATCTAGTTTGAGATGACCAAACCATCTCTGGAGCTCCCTCATTTGCAGAAAACCCAGCCGCACCGCCATGAGCCCCAGGTTGGACATAACATCGCCTGCTGACACCACATGACGCCGAGCGTCAGCAACTGTGTTCCTTCCTCCGTGTTCAGCAGCAACCTGTTAAAAAAATGTGTTAAAAAATAACAGTGCAGGACGTCACTTGAGGAAATTAAAGTTTCTTTATATAGGAAAACACGGGTGATACAAACAGAAGTTCAGTCACTCACTTAATTTGCCTTTGCGTTCGTTCATTCCCTGTCAAATTATAAAGATCATAATCAGCTGCGCGAAAAACTATATCCGGTCTTATCTGTCGGACAACATCTGGTTTCTAACACAATTATTATCATTCCTTTTCATCCGTTTTAACTAAAATACAGATAATATTAAATAAGCAGGTTTTAATCAATGCTATAAATCAACACAGTTAGTAATCAACATAAATCAACTAATGTAAGTCAAAATAAGTTACAACACCCCCAGGTGAACCAACTGCTGAACTGGAGTCAGAGCGCTCTTGCTGAGGTTCCCCATGAACAAAGAGAGGCTATGTGGCTCAACACCTTCTGTGTGTGCGCGTGACTCTCTGCTTCTGACCTGGCTAGGATCAACCAGTCGTCCAGATTGGTCAAGATCCTCACCCCACTTGCTCACATTGGCTCCATGACCGCCTCCACACACTTGGTGACCTGCTCGTCGCTCGTGATATCCGGCCGCCGCGCACCTCTCCAGATGCCCTTGTCCGGTCTCGGAACGGCGAGAAAACCCAAGTGTCAAATGTGACGCCATCCACTGCGCCAGTCTTTCTTGACAACGCTGTGGGGGAAGGAACAACCTCTGGTCAACATAGACACGTCTAGACTGGCGCAGATGTCAACACAGAAGTGAAAGTAGACACAGCTGATTGAGTTGGTCTCACTGACATCTGCTTATAGGAGAACCGGCTCACTGGAGATCCTGACCTCAAAACTTGGTCTTCCCACATGTAACCACATGTCCCGTCATCAGGGGCAGTAGTTCCGGAACCCCGCAGAATACCAGGATGGCCAGAAACCCCTGGTGCATAATGGCGCCGTGACTAGCCGATCTGGCTGCCCTGAACACTTTTGTTGGGGAATGTCAGCATAATGAGTTTCCATATTCTTACCAAATCAGCTGACGAAACCCGCCAGGCCGGCACAGATGTCATCACGGAAGTGAAACTTGTCGAGTGCACCGCACAGGAGAGCTATGTTGCTTGCGAGGGAGACCCCTATTAAACAAGACTGCCGTTATTAACCTGTCTCGATCATAATCATGATCTCTCAGGATGAGGCATTTTGGTCGACAAGCCTCGAACGCTTCCCGTCGCCGTGGGACCAGGCCACAAAATCAGCCATCATGTTATTTGGGCCTAGGCAAACGAAGCCGAGGACATGTGTGTCCCCCCTCTACAGGGAGGCTTAGCACGTCATGCACTTTAATTTGTCCACTTCAAAATTCATTCGCCATCATTACATTCCACTGTGATCTTTACACTTTTCACTGTAAGGAGCTTTCTGCTCAATTGAAAAGGAGGAATCACGGTGGGTATCAGCTTGGTGGCGAGTTGATTGAGCTTTCTCAGAGATGAGGCAGGGCCTGGAGGATAAACCAATAGCGAAGCGGTTAGAGGGCGTAGCACCAAAATAAGTAAAACTACTTTAACCGAGTAGTGAATGTGGACTGTTGGCAGCAAATAACAGAAAAGATAAATATGGGTAAGATTTTTCTCGAGCGACATACAAAGAAGAAAGAAAGTGTCTCCAACCTCACCCACACGGTAAAGAAATCAGTTTTATTTTTGCAAATAAAGAATATTTTCTTGTTAATCCATTGATTCCATAATAACAATCCCCTCTTGTGATTTATTTTAAGAAAAACTGGTCCCCTCGGAAACCGGTTCAAGCGACATTCTTGCCAATGTTGATGTTGCTCCCTTTGACAACAACAACCCGGATGAGACCACATTCGAAACGCTGGTTAGGGAATCTGCTTTCATTGACCCAGTCATGGACCTCTGCTTCTGCATCATCTGGAAGCTCATGTTTAACGCCTGAAAAACGCAGCAGGAAGGCCAACAATACTACAATGTTAGACAAATCAGTGGACCTCATGTGTACAATGCAAGATACCTTGAACCAAATATCTGCGTCTGCGAAACCAGATGCTATTTCTGTGTCCTGCCAATGGATTAACAATAATTAAAGTCTGGTGCCACCTGCATCGCTTTGAGAGAAGGGTCCAGAATGTTATATATATATATAATTTATTTGATGAGCATAACCTGGAACACTCTGTGTTAACTCTTTAAGTCCCACAATAAAAGCATATATTTTTTAAAGGAAATGTCCCTGCATTTTTAACACTGGCCTATGATCAAAATGAGAAAAGTTGCATGCGGTGCCAACATTAAATTACTTATGAATAAAAACAATAAAAATACAATGAATACAAATAAAAGAAAACAAAATAAATTTAAATAAAAAAAAACATGATCTGAAAAACAAGCAGGTAGAACGTGGCCCTAATATCTATAAAATTGAAATCGAAATGATTTGGATTCAATTCAGAGGTACTACTCATTTTATGTATTAATCATGGTGTTATCGCTGTGATAAATGAATGAATCAAATTCAAAAGCAACAAAGTAATGCAAATGTTTTCATAGCTAACATTTTGCAATATTTGCATAGAGATAATATCTAATTTCCCTGGTTTTCTGGGACTCCTGTGTTTGTCTTATGTGTCTTGATCTTTTAAAGTATTTATTTTAACTGTGTATTGTTTTTGATTGTTGTTGAGTGCTTTGTTACCCTGGTCTAGAAAGGCACTCTAGAAATAACCATTACTTACTTACTTACTATAAGGTAAGATACAAGAATGTATGGAGTTTATTATTTCGGTAGATCCTCCTAACACAGTGAAACAGTTTTAAGAGAATATTTTAATGGATTAAATGTTTTGTTTGTAGAAAGTCACTTCTTAAAATTGATGATCGTTTCCAGTTGGTTCTGCAAAGACAGAGGTGTACACACGTGAGAATGGGTATCACATGACCACCTCGATTTGCATAAGAAACTCACCTTTAGCTCCTGATTTGCCGCTTTCAGGAACTGAATTTCTTCCACATGCTTTTTTTCCTCAAGCTGCCGTTTTTCGCTCTCTCTTTTTTCGATTGCCTCACATTTGGCTTTTTGCTCACTCAGCTGCTTTTTCAGTTCCTTTGTCTCATTTTCCAAGTCTAGTATCTGGAGAAGGAAAAAACAAAAGTTGACCTTAGATGGTAGACTTGGAGTTAAATGGAATGTTTCTGGAAAAAAATTGTAATAATATTGCTTGATTGTACTTTATGTACTAGTTGTGTTTTGATCATGTAATTAGTGATGGTCTGATGAAGCTTCATGAAGCAGTGTCATGTTGTTTAGAGGTCAGTAGGTGGCGCCATCAGTTTAAAAATAATAATAAATAATGTGATGTTTCATTAGAACAGTTGAACAAAGGGAAATAGTGCAGAGACCGCCATCTAGTGGACTCTGAAAATAATGACACTACTTCATGAAGCTTTATCAGACCATCACTACTTGTAATTGTATGATTAAGTGTGAGCTTGAAAATAAGAAATTCAAATTCAAATAATTATGATTACTTTTTTCTCCACGCCAACTTTGTCTTGCTCTGCCTGCAGAGCTTTCCTGATGCCGAATGCGACACTGCTCTCGTACAGAGTTTGGTAGGCCGCGAGGGTCAATTGAATTTCATTCCTGACCCTCAACAGCAGCAGACCTCTCTCCACGCAGTTGATGGTCACCTGTCGGATCAGCTCATCTGCACCATGATATACGAGGTCAATGTAACTCTTGGTATTTCTTTTTCAAACAAATAAACTAAGTTTTACCGAAGCACTGGGAGTAGAGCTCTCTGCGGGTGAGGCACAGTCCAGTCTCTCTTGCTTGTTTGTGCTGAAGTTTTAGATCCAGTTGTTCCTCCAGATTCATCACGTCTGAGCGAGTGCACGGCGCTGTTGACACGTACTGCATCCACAGCTGGTTCCCTTCCATCCACTCTCTGTAACATCACGTTTAGATCAACGACATTCCCCCCTTAAATACATCTTGTGGACTTTGACCGTCTACCTTGGTGGAAGCATGGCGTGCAGGATCTCTTCATTTTGCCTGAAGGTGGCGTCAGTCGTGCCCGATTTTGATTTAGGAGGAGGTGGAACAGGAGAGAAATCTGATGGCTGGTGGGGACTCATTTTGAGTGAACGTACCTGCAGAAAGTTTGTTTTCTGTAAACTGTAAACACTAATAAAATAAATTACTTTGAAATGCTGATGAACTTTCAGATAAAATAAACTTTTTTTTTAATGATTACTTTAACCACCTGTTGGGATGTAGGTTATGAGTTCACTACTCACCTTTAGAGATTTAACGTTTGTGTTTTTTGCTATTAAAATGGCTGTGTCATATTTTAGCAGGGAATCTGTGGGTGGAATCATCGTTAAGCAAAAAAAACAAGAAAAGCGATGGAAAGAATCCAAAAGTTAAATCCACGTTTCAGAAGTTTGCCTGAAGTGTTGATGTTGCTATGGAGACGATTCTGGTGTTTCAATATAATGTTTCCGACTTCCCAAAGTACGGAGTTTGTTTTATTTAGATTTTAATTCGTTCACAATTTTTATTTACGTATGTATAGATTTTCTTTTTTCCGCGTTCCTTGTAGAACAACATTTTAACGACTTTTCCGCTCTGACAATAGACGTAAAAAATAGAACAACAATCATATTTTTATTTATACGTGTTATCTCATTAATAATCGGATTGTTCTCGTTTCAGCTTTTAAATTTATGTTTTTACATTTAGAGCAAACGCTCTTCCACCCATGTCGAGCGGAACAAAAGACGCACACGATGTGTCCTTCCGAGATTATTTTTCCGAGCACAACCGGAAACAGTTCGTGATCGTCGTGCTATGGTCTCATGCGCTTTTGTTCAAGTTGTGATGAGGATACGCCTTTGAATCGTAACGTTTAATTCGTCGTCGATCTTTTGATAAAAACCCACAGAATGGCCAAAGAGAAGAGGCACCGAAGACGGGATTCCCCGGAAATCAGAGTAAAGGTTAAGGAAGAGAGACTGAGTCCGGTTAGGCCGAAGAGTTCACGACGTTCACCGAGTCCCCCGAGACGAAGAGCAAACCGGTATTTACAGCGGATTTAGCTCACATTTTAATTTGTTTTTATGTGTAATCGTGTCGTATAAGCGGATTTATATTATTGTATTTTGCATTTAGAAGGCAGCTTGTAACAGGTGTGCATATTGTGTTGTATATCCAATGAGTGAACAAAAGGGCCGTTTGTTTAATGGGATCGTATTTAGATCTGTTTCTATCTTTTTCAAAAAACTTAAACATTCAATCTACTAAATAGCGGAGTTTAAATCAAACTGTTTTATGGGGAAATAGATAATAATTAAAAAAAAAATGTAACATTAAACGGTCTGACTAAGTTTGCTTTTATCTACTTTGTCCTGAAGTTCTCCACCGAGGGCAAGAGATCGTTCCCCAGCTCGAAGAGCAGCTTCTCCGGCCAGGCGAGGCAGCGGTTCTCCCAGAAGTCGAAGCCCTCACCGGGGAGCTGAAGCCAGGATAAAGCGGGTGATTATGTTCCTGGTTATCTTATCAGATGTATTGAACCATCAGTATGACCCGTATAAATGTTATGCATGAACTTGAAAAATGGCGAAAAATAATAATGAAATATGTCCCTTCTTTCTCGAAGGAACGGGAGGAGCATCGGGATGATCGTCGAAGAAGGAACGATCAGCCGGATGAGAGGCGTAGCCGCTGGGAAGCAGACCGACCCCAGGAGCGAGAGCGACCCAGAGAGCGGCGTGCGCTCGACTCGCAGCAGGAAGAAAGGCAACAGCACGACGAACGTCGACGAGAAAACCGACAGAGGCGAGAGGCGGAGGGGGAACAGAATTTTGGAGAACCCGAGGGTCCGAGCCAAAGCCCCGAAGATGCCCCACCTCCTGACAAAGAGAAGCCAAACTTTGGACTCTCGGGAGCCCTCACTGAGGACACAAACACGTACAAGGGTGTGGTGATTAAGTACAATGAACCACCCGAGGCTCGTATTCCGAAGAGAAGATGGCGTCTGTACCCTTTCAAGAACGACGAGCCACTTCCCGTCATGTACATTCACAGACAGAGCGCCTATTTGATGGGACGGCAGAGAAAAATCGCCGATATACCCATTGATCACCCTTCCTGCTCAAAGCAACACGCTGTGTTTCAGTACAGGTAAAACACAAGCTCCATTTGCACATTGTAGATTTCTCCTCCTCCTAGAAAGATTATAGTAAATACTTCTGGTTTTTTTTTTCAGACTGGTGGAGTTCACTCGGTCGGACGGCACCCCAGGCCGCCGGGTGAAACCCTACATCATCGACCTGGGCTCGGGAAACGGCACCTTCCTGAACAACAACCGCGTCGAGCCACAGCGCTACTACGAGCTCAAGGAGAAGGACGTGCTGAAGTTTGGCTTCAGCAGCCGCGAGTACGTCCTCCTGCACGAGTTCTCCGACACCAGCGAGGTGGATGTCAAGCTGGAGGAGGACGACGATGGACTCGACGAGTGATTTGATCAGGATGCGTTTTGGCAGGATTACTTCATAGATTATAATGGTTTGTGCTTTCTGTAATCTGCCGACGATCGCTGGGACCTGCCACGTCTCCCTCTTAAGACCTTCAGACTCAGGTTGTTTGTATATTATGTTAAATATTAAACAGTATATTTTTAAATCGAGCAAAGAATGGAATACAAACATGCATCAGAACTTCGTCGTTGGCCACAGTGAATGTAAACTTGGTTTCTCATGTCATACAAACGACTCATAATTTAGACTTTTGTTTCTCCTTCATACATTCATATGATGGCGATTCCTTTTTTGTATATACAATGCCATTTTTTTGCCATTTAATTTTTTTTTTGGCTTTGTTTACACAACATTGATGTTTGATATTCTTTGTAAATAAACAAAAAAAATGGTTTCCATTTATCTAGTGTCTTCCTTTTCACACGAGGGGCTTAAATCCTTGTGTAAATATTCAAAAATATGTGACCCTGGTCTGGAAAAGCGCTATACAAATAAAAATTACTTGCATCATTTTTAAACTGTTGGCGCCACCTACTGACCTCTAAACAAAATGACACTGCTTTATGAAGCTTCATAGGCAAATCACTAATGGGAAGGTTAAAAAAGAAACAGATTAGTTTTGTAAAAAACATAAATTGCATCGGAAAATATTGCCACAGTGCAAATGCTTTTAGGTATTTCCTGCAGCAATAGTAAACAATGGATTTGAAACTTTAAATGATGTTCTAGAAAACTTTTCCACCAAAAAGGACAAAGTTTGTAAAGTTTGTCTCAAAAAGCCGACAACAAGGAGTTCAAGTCATTCAGGGGAGACTTGAAGTAAGTTATTTGTATAGCGCTTTTCCAGACCAGGGTCACAAAGCACTTAAACAATCAAAACAATATTCAATAAAGTATATACTTTAAAGGGCAAGTTAAACTGATAACACAACAGGAGTTCCAGAAAATCAAGGAAAAGCCTGAACAAATAAAAAAGTAGAACTGCTACTTAATTTTTGTCAGAATTGCATAATGGGAATTAAGTAAGGGAAAGTTAAAAAAAAAAGTTATGAAAAAGAATTGAATGTATTGCTGTTGTTGTGAAGTGTCAGTAGAGGTCAGGAGAGAGTTGGTCTTTGGTTCCAGGGCCAGCAGGAGGAGCTCCGCAGGGCGGGGACACAACAGAGTCCGGACGGAGGCGTGGATCCACCTGGGGAGGAGGGGAGGAATTCGGTGGATTCACTTTTGTGAAAGTATCCTCGCACCGGAGGAGCGTGGAAGGGATCAAAACATGTACACGACCGAGCGCAGGCGGATGAGCCTCCGCCACGAGCTGAAGCGCCGGGACCCGGTGTGGGTCTCCGCGGGGAGTCTGTGGCAGGACCCGCTGGCGATCGACATGAACCCCAGCGGCAAACCCTCCGTGTCCCCGCGGAGCCGCACCAGAGCCGTGACCGTGGCGTACATCACCAACCAGGACGCGTCCGTGGCGCACAGCGAGGAGAACCTGTCGCTCCAGGGTCTCGCAGAAGCCTGCGGGGACGCCCACGCCACGCTGGACACCATCCCGTTCGAGAGGATCTCGCTGGGCACCACCGAGGTGCTGGACAGTTTCTACAACGCAGACGTGGCCGTGGTGGAGATCAGCGACTCCTTCTGTCAGCCCTCCATCTTCTACCATCTGGGAGTGAGGGAAAGTTTCAGCATGACCAACAACATCATATTGTACTGTTACAAGCAGGACGGTGATGTTCACGCCATCAAGGTCAGTACACTGACAAGACTGACAGAACCCCTCACACACACCTGCATACACTGAGATTACACCTTTACACTGGCGGTGTTATGTGGCACACGGGCCACATTTGGCCCGCCAAGTAACTGTATTTGGCCCATCAGATTGTTGGCTCAAATTCCAAAGGAGGTCATTGTCCTTGTTGGTATTGTGACCTCTAAAGATGACAGTGTTTAAGATAAGGATCATATATTATAGATGTCAGTAAGTATACATGGACTTCTGGCAGATTTTACGCTAATGCTCTTTTGATCCAACTGAGCCCCAGAGGTTGAACAGATTAGTCAATTGTTTTCTAGAAATCAAACAATGAGTGAAAACACTTTGCAGCTAAATGTGGACAAAACTGAAACTCTGGTGATTGCTCCTGATGATACGGTTCCACGGTTGAGTCAGTACTTGGGTGACTTAAGTCAGTCTGTCAAACTGAACCTGAGAAACCTGGGTGTTGTATTTGATATAGACATGTCTCTAGTTCAACACTGCAAAAAACTGACCAGAAACTGTTTCCTTCAACTGAGAAAAATCTCTAAATTTAGGAAAATGTTGTCACAACATGATCTGGAGCTTGTATTCCATGCGTTTGTATCTTCTCGCCTGGACTATTGTAACAGTTTGTTTTCATGTCTTAACAAGAAGGATCTGTCTCGCCTGCAGTTGATTCAGAACTCTGCAGCGAGAATTCTGACCCGCTCAAGTACAAGAACTCACATTTCTCCGATCCTTAAAACTCTTCACTGGCTTCCAGTTTCTTTCAGGATCAACTTTAAAATTCTGGTTCTTACTTTCAGATCTATTCATGGTCAGACTCTATTTGTTCAGGCTTTTCCTTGATTTTCTGGAACTCCTGTGTTGTTCTCAGTATTATCTTGATTTTTAAAGTGTATATACTTTTTTGAGTATTGTTTTGATTGTTTAAGTGCTTTGTGACCCTGGTCTGGAAAAGCGCTATATAAATAAATATTACTTACTTACTTACTTACATCAGTGATCTAATCCAGCCTTACACCCCAGCTCGGGCTCTGAGGTCTGTGGATCAGAATCTACTGATGGTTCCTTGCACACGGTTCAGGACCAGAGGAGGGAAATCCTTCCAGGCTGTTGCTCCTAAGCTTTAGAACGATCTTCCTCTCTCTTTGCGCTTGATGGATCTACTGACTCCTTTAAGAAACATCTTAAGACACTTTTTATTTGTTCAGGCTTTTCCTTGATTTTCTGGAACTCCTGTTGTGTTATCAGTTTTATCTTGACCTTTAAAGTATATACTTTATTGCGTATTATTTCGATTGTTTAAGCGCTTTGTGACCCTGGTCTGTAAAAGCGCTATATAAATATAAATGACTTACTTACTTACTTACTTAACACTGGCGGTGTTATATGACGTCAAACTCAAGGTGGCACACGGGCCACATTTGGCCCGCCAAGTAATTGTATTTGGGCCATCAGATTGTTGACATTGTGACCTCTAAAGATTTTTTCAATATTCACAACAAATGTACAGCATCATTCAATTGACAATCAAGCTCTAAAAACAGAAATGTTCATGTAAAAAAAGTTGTTGCCAATAAGTCTCTTAAACTGATATATTTTTTTATTTTTTCATTAAATTTCTACCCACCCTCATGTCGACTAAAGGTTGGGATTATTTTTAAAGTAGAGTCCCTGTTCCTTTTTGAATTTACAGGCAAAAATGCAAGTCCATTTTAAATTAGCGACCGATGCTAACTTGTCATTGTTCAAACAAACACATCAAAACATCCAAATACCTTAATCATGTCCATCTTGTATTGAAGCCTCGACATGAGTGACTGTTCACAACAAACCTTTTAAAATTACAATTTTATCCCAACCCTTAGTTGACATGAGGTTAAGTAAAACAAGAGTGAAATTAGAATTTTGCGTGAACAAAAGTTTGTATTACTGTGGTCATAATCTTACGACAGATTCGTTTGTTGCCGTGTTCGACTAAAACTACTTCCTTGCTTTCTTGTGCAGGAGCAGTGTGGAAGTTACACCTTCATCCCCTACGTGGTGTCGCCTCAGGGCAAAGTGTTCGCCTGCGATGCCTCCATCATGACGGGCATCAAAGAGCTGATGCACCCCACCTTCCAGCTGGAGCCACTGCTGACCCCCCTGGTGGAGAGACTGGTGCATCTGTTCAACAACGTGCACCTGCAGTCCAGGTGGGGCTCGACCATCTCCAAGGTCTACGCGACGCTACTTTGACTTAACTGCGGTCTTGTGTCACGGCAGCGAGTATTTCCGAGAGTCCATCAGAAACGAGATCCGCATGGCGAGAGAGAGACTGACTGGTAAAAACCTGAGCAACGAGCTGAGTCGCATCCAGCAGCGTCTGGACAGCGTGGAGCTGCTGACCCCAGATATCGTCATGAACCTGCTGCTCTCATACAGGGACATTCAGGTCAGTCGTATGTGAGATAAAAAAAAGATTGTTCTTAACCAAAAAAGGCGGTTGGAAGGCACTCTAGACCGTTATTTCAGAGGACCGTGGAAAAAAGTAAAAGGAATGAAAAAAAAAAACGTGTGTTGGTGAAAGTCTCAAGTATTGTCTTTAGGATCGTTTTTGATAAAAGTTTATTTATTTGATGTGAAAGTTTAAATGCAAATCTGAATATTTTTATGTATGATTTATTTTAAGCTGTACATTTTTCAAGACAAAATTCCTGGATAAACATTTTTTGATTGATCGGTTTTAGACACTTTTTTTTATGAAAGACTGCAGATTGTGGTTTTAAAAGTAAAATTTGAATTAAATGTGATTGAAAGTCTTTATTTTTAGATCAAAGATTTTAGATTAAAATATGTATTTTTTACATATATCAAAATGATTTGCTAAATGTTTTAGAGTCATTTTAAATTAAAGTGTAAATTCTTGGATTAACAATTTATTTTAATGTAATACTGCTAAGTTTATAATCAAAATATTTATGTTTATTTATAATCATTAATCTGGATCAAAAGTTTTTTTCAATTCAATACTGAACATTTAGATATAAAATGTTTAATTTCTAAAAGAAAAATGAGTCGGAATGTCAAGATCAAAAGCAAGAGGTTTTAAAATAAAACTATGCGTATTAGAGTAAAAAGTAAAGTTTAAGATGAAAATCTGAATTATTAGACCAAAAGTAAAATGCTTTCGGATAAAGGATTTAGTAGGGTTTTAGTTTCAAGACAGTAGCTTTGGTTTCCAGTCAAAAATCTAGTTTTTGCCTCAGAAAAAAAACATTTTACTGGGTAAATAAAAAATCCTTGCTTATTATTTGAATTACCTAACTTGCGCATTTTATGATATAACATTAACAATATTATTTATGATTATCGAGGACTTTGTTAAAATTTTTATGAACTGTGAGTCAAAGGTGTAACATCTTTTTTCAAACCAAAAAACCTGAGGCAGTCTGACCTTAGGGAGGTTCCAGCTGACAGGAGGGTATCGAGTGAAGGTCACAATAAAATGAAAATAAGAAATCTAAAAGCTTCTATTGATTAGAATCTATGAGGTGTTAAAATGACTGATGAAGATGAAGGCCACACATCGAGCTCTGATAAAGCACACAAAGAACGTCTCGAAACAGATTCAGTGTGGTATCTGGTGTCTCTGCTGTTTAAATGGAGTAAATAATTCAATCTGCCCTTTTGTGTGCAGGACTATGATTCCATGATCAAGCTGGTGGAGACTCTCAATGAGCTGCCCATGTGTCTGGTAGCAAGGCATCCCAATATCAAGTTCCACTACATATTTGCACTCAATAGGTACCATCTCACTGCTAACACGACATGTGGTTCAATTCAAAGATGCTGTTTTTTTTCTCCAGTCAAATATTTGCTTAAATACATTCTAACTAGGCGGAACCATCCAGGCGATCGAGCCAAAGCTCTAAAGGAGATTCTTCCCATCGTGGAGTCCGGCGGGAAGGTGGCCTCAGACGTGTACTGTCTGTGTGGGCGGGTCTACAAGGACATGTTCATGAGCTCCGGCTTCTCTGACCAGCACAGCCGCGATCAGGCCTCTTACTGGTATCACCATTCTTTCCTTCTTTACTCGGGGCCAAATGTGTCAAAATCCAATTGTTAAATGACTAAAATTGATGAAGGAATTGTGATGGGAGTGTTTGGTAAAGGAAGAGAAACACTGAGATAATTGAGATGGATTGAGAAATATCATACTTTCTGACAGTTAAATAGACATTTTGTATGTCCCGCAACTTCCAATAGCTAAAGATTTTGGCCCCTTTCGTGATTTACTTTTACTAATTAATTTATAATTATAAAAAACTGATTCCAGGTATGGAAGAGCCTTCGAGACGGAGCCAACTCTTCACTCCGGCATCAACAACGTGGTGCTACTGATGGCAGCGGGTCACGAGTTTGACACTTCCATAGAACTGCGCAAAATAGGTGTGTAAGCAGCGACATGTACAGCGTTGACACAAAAGTGTACGTTTTTTGGAAAAAAGAATTCTGAGGAACTCGTATGAAGGTGTGGAGGATCAGATTTACATGTGTTTGTGGTGTCAATAGAAGAAGTGACAACTCTGGTAGAGCAGGAAGTGAAGCTTTAAGGTCATAGACGTATATTATTTTAATTATGGTATTTATTACATGAAATATGAGGAGCTTAAAATACACCTTAACTGAACTAACACAAAGGATCTATTGAACTTTTTTGTGTGATTATGTGTGTTTTACATACACACACTTACTTAGAAATGTAGTCGGAGTGAAACTATAAAATTTATATTTTGCTTTTGTACCAATTTTAATAAGTCATTACTAGTTACAACTCTAAATAAATATATAAATAATACATTATTTATTTGAGTTTTTCTTGTTTCACAAAATTAATACAAAAAATCTTGTTCAAAACAAAGGAAAATAGTGCAGAGACCGCCATCTAGTGGACTCTGAAAATAATGACACTGCTTCATGAAGCTTCATCAGACCATCACTGATTTTTGAAGCATTCTGAAATATATTTTTGATATCAGTGAGCTTAAGATCAGATGGAAGTAGCCTTTCGTAACTCACTTGCAGAAAAACGCCGCACGAGTTTTTGTGGATCCAGATGGAAATTTGATTAACAAAAAGATGAACCCTTGGTCGCTTTTCTCATTCTCAACATTTCCATAACCATTAAATCACATGATTTTTTAGTGATTATCCAAACCTTTTCCTGGAATCTAAACCTAGTTTCAACATTTATAACCAAATTAGCATGTTATCACGTCATGAATGAATGTTCAACTCAAATCAGACGCTTTTAGAAAAACATGTTAAAAATGCCTTTTTGTGATGGAGAGATGCGTTCTGAATCACTGGTCTGGTTCTCTCATACAGGTGTAACCATCAGCTCCCTGCTGGGAAGAAAGGGCAGTCTGGAAAAGATGAAACAATACTGGGACGTTGGATTTTTTCTGGGGGCAAACATTCTGGCTAATGAACACAGGAAAGTCATTGAAGCCTCAGAGAAACTTTACAAGCTGAAGGCCCCGATATGGTGAGAGTCAATTCAGTCCGATGCTTGTGGCTTTGTGCTAATTTGAGCTGTGTTGCAGGTATTTGGGATCCATCATGGAGACCTTTATTCTGTACCGTCAGTTCGCCAAACCACCAGAGGTGAAGTCTCCCAAGCAAGACACGGTCGACTTCTGGATGGAGATGCTGCTGCAGGCTTGCAAACCGACCGTGTCCACCAACCGCTGCCCAGTAAGACCTGTGCTGTGTCTCAAATCGCATACTTCTCTTAGTATACTAGAAGTTAG
Organism: Callionymus lyra; assembly: GCF_982586985.1. Taxonomy (NCBI): domain Eukaryota; kingdom Metazoa; phylum Chordata; class Actinopteri; order Syngnathiformes; family Callionymidae; genus Callionymus; species Callionymus lyra. The sequence goes on from NC_141830.1 coordinate 17,196,586, forward strand.
TATGCATCAGGATAGTGTACATACTAACTACTAAGCAAATTCTCCACAAATAGTATGTCTCAAATCAAACACTGCTGCTACGCACTAACCGGTTAAGACGCGACAGCTTCTTCTTCTACTTCTATTTAACAATGGTTGCAACCAGCTGTATGAACGCTATCGCCACCTGCTGGCAGCACGTTTTGCAAGTTTGGAAAAAGAAATAAAGAAAAAATATGAGAATCTAAATATTCGCGAGATATTTACGCCGGTATCAGCACCGAAGACGTGTCATCCTCCTACTGTTGCGGAAAATGCACCTGTAAGTATATGAATATATATATATATATATATTTATGACGTAACTTCCGTTTAAAACGTCATTAAGATGGCGGCCGTTTAGGGTGGTTAGTGTCCATCGAACCATACTCAGTTTTGTGGGCGTTTTGTGCGCCAATTTAGTGTGCATGGCGCACTAAATTTTTGCATACTAAGAATTGAGACGCACTAACGCTCTAAAAATACTAACTTTGAGTACGCTAGTATGCGATTTGAGACACAGCACTACTCTTCTTGAGATCAAGACTTGAATTCCACGCAATTTCCCAACCTATCTTGTATCTAACCTTAAGAATCTAATATAAAGGTGCTTATTCTGGAGCCCAGTAAAGTTCTCCAACCATCACTGGTGTCGGTCAGCGAGGAGGACGAAAGTCGCACCGTCCAGCTGAAGCACATCACCCCGCTTAAGGTACGCCGCCTTTCCACCTCCCTTTTCCCACGTGTAGCTACGCTATCAGGAAGTCGCTGTATGAATCACTGTATTTCTGGTGAATATTTAATCCAATGTGTGTGGGCGCGTCTCTGAGCTTCATTGTGTTTGAAAGACGCGTCAAACCTTCAGGCTGTTTGCTTACGTCTGTTTACCATTTACACACATAAACACTTCTAAAGTTGCTCCATAGAGTTTCAAGTTATTTCAATTGTTTGGATCCACAGAAAGGCTTGCACCAGTGGACTTTCCCGGCGTCTGCAATCCGGGGAGTGAGGTAAGGTGAAACATGTGCAGACAAGACTCGTAGCTCTGGGTGTGTTCGCGCCCGCAGGCGAATGCAGAACTCAAAACAACCTCTTCACACTCGAGCCACTCATTATTTTGTTTGCCTCTCTTCGTTGCCGATCAATACCTTTGTACTTTGATCTGTTGCCACTGTGTAACCTTCAGTGAAGCTTGTAGTTCTTTACAGCGTGTAACTATCTATTACAACCTTGCTAATCCAGTGTTATGAGTGTCACTCACAGACAAAAATCTCGTTTTTGTTTTTATTAATATTGTGAATTAGGTCTGATTGCAATCTTTGTGAAGGAAGTGTATCATCAGCACAGGCAATGAATAAATGTATAGTACGACCAGCAAATAAAAAGAAAAACTATCAATCTCGGTGGATCATTGATTCCAAGCCTTGTGATTATGTCGAATAAATTGATGTAACTTAAATAAATCATGAAGGATAAATAGAATCCTCCTTTGCAGGAATCTTACACAGACTAGAATGTGGAATTATAACAAGGAAATCATCTCTGACTCTACCACTTAATAATTGGTCATTTCCAATATGTCTCAACAATGAAACTAAACTTGTTTTATTTTGTTGGTATGTAGGAACCGTGACTTTGAAGATTCACACCAACATCTATTTGCATTTTAATGTTAATTATCATACATTTCTTTGCAGATTTTAATAATAAAAAAAAACATTCAGGCATATTTAAAATTATGCTGCACAACAATTTATCACTAAAATGTGATGTTGACTCTATGGCCTCTATGTTGGGAATTTAACCACATCTAGCTTCACGTTGATGTGCAACATTAAAGTGGGGCTTTAATGTATTAGTAGTAGTATTTTAAATTTTGTTTTAACTCCCTCTAGGGCCGGAACAGACTGACTGATATTTTCCCAATGAGACTCTTGTGATGTCAGTTTCTGGTTTTATCTAGTGATGGTCTGATGAAGCTTCATGATGCAGTGTCAAGAAATATTTTCATTTGTTTTGAACAACTGTTCTAATAAAACGTCACATCATTTTTAAACTAATGTTGCACCTATCCTAACACCTAACATGACACTGCTTCATGAAGCTTTGTCACTAGTGAAAAGCATTATTAGAATTATATCTAGAATTCTACTCCATGAACTATGACTGTTTGAAATTAAAAAACATCTTCACAGAAAATATGAAAATAATTCTGAATGTCATGTGTTGTTGCTTTGAAGCACACAGAACATCTTGTTCACGTTAATAACGATGAGAAAAGGCCTGTGCACCTAACCTGACATGCATCCACAATCATTGATTATATATGTTGACGAATGATGATGTAAAGCACTCAATGTCCATTTTCTCTCCACTGAAGTGCTTCAAAGATTGACGAGCGGAGCTGCTTCCTGTACGTCCACTACAACTCCGATGACTTCCAGATCTGCTTCCCATCTGAGCTTCATTGCAAAGGGTGAGGTTTGTTTGCTGCGAGCGTTTGAGTGTTGGTTTAGTTCTGTAAACACTCTGCAGTTGGAGAGAGTCTGTCATTTTGTCCGATAGAGAGACATAAACAAGGCAAACACAAACTTGAGTTCATAAAGGAGTAAATATAATGAAAAATCCAGGAATTCAAATTAATTTTCATTCATAGTAAACAAAAACCAGGAGACCTTGGGGCAGACCCAGGACATGTTGGAAAAGTAATGTCTCCCACTTCAATTTAAATGCATTTTCTTCTTTTGTGTCAATGTCCCCTCCTCAGAAGGAAATCTTAACGGAGGTTTAAAATGAAATTATCTTTTCATTTTTCTCTCTCAACCTAGGTTCTGTGAACTGGTGAACTCTCTGCTGCAGCAAGCTGAAGACCCATCCAAGGACCTGGACCACCAGAGTAAGGGGATACTGGAGGTCAGTTGCAACCATCATTCCTGTGGTGTAGACTTGTGTCTATTTTTAGTTTTGGCTCAACATTCGTGACATAGTGGCCAAAATGAAGAACGACAGGCTGAAGAGGATGTTTTCGGAGATGTACAACACATACGTTAGTAATTTGACTCAAATTTAATCATCGGAAATGTGTGAAAACTAACCATTACTTCTTCTAGTATGGACTGTTTTTATTTAATTATTAATTCATTAAGTAATTTTTCTGATACCTTCACATTAGATAAAGAGCTTAATACTGTCTGTTAAATCTGCCATTTTGACTCTCTACTGACTTTAGACCGAACCACAGTAGATTTAACTGCTTTTTACAAATGCAAAACTCTAAAGAATTCTGACCTGCTCTTGTAGAAGAACTCACATTTTCCCGATCCTTAAAACTCTGCATCAGCTGCCTGTTTCTTTCAGGATACATTTTAAAATTCTGGTTCTTACTTTCATATCTATTCATGGTCAAGCGCCTCCTTACATCAGTGATCTGATCCAGCCTTCAGGGCTTTGAGGTTTGTGGATCAGAATCCACTGATGGTTCCGTGCACACGGTTCAGGACCAGAGGAGAGAAATTGACATTGACAAACATTTTTATTTGTTCAGGCTTTTTCTTCATTTTCTTTGGGCTGTTGTGTTTGTGTCTATGTTGTATTGGCCTTTAAAAGTATGTATTTTATCGGTTTATTGTTTTTGATTGTTTAAGCGCTTTGTGACCCTGGTCTGGGAAATTCGCTTTATACTGTTTTGCAGTTTATCTACGAGACCAATGAGAATGGCAACAAGGTGGTCCTGGGGAAGGGGACCTATGGTGTGGTTTATGCTGGAAGAGATCTGAGCAACCAAGTTCGTATCGCCATCAAGGAGATACCGGAGAAGGATAGCACGTATGAGACACACTCTTGTTTTTCTGTGGAACACTGAACCACAGTAATTCTTCCTCTTGATACATTTCCCCCGACTGTTACCAAATTGGGACATCACTTGGCAGCTGCTTCTGGGCTAAATGTTTTCTTCAGAATCTCCTCACTTACTAGGAATCCACTGGATGTTGAAATGTTAAATTGTGATCCAAAACATGCTTTTTGAGACTTAGAAAAACGTTTTTAGATTAATAAAAATGAGATTTTAATTCACTGCAGTCCTTTACTGTCATTGCCAAGAGTACAACTAGATTAAAACTATTATAATTAAACTGCACATAACAGTGACAAAAACTACATTAATAAATAAATATAAAAGAAAATCAGTCTACATAATCCCTGTACTGCAATAAAACACGTATATATCACCCTTTATTCTCTCCTATTATTATATTATATTGAACAGTATGATATTGTTTTAAGAGTTTTTTATGGCATTGAAGTTATTTCTAAATCTTTTCTTTCTTATATACGTTGTATATACTATATTTTCATTGTGACTCAACATTTCAATCAACTCATAAACACATTTAAAAGTGTAAAAGTTCAACACATACTTACCCGGTTTTCATACGCTCTCAGGTATTCTCAGCCACTTCACGAAGAGATCGCTTTACACAAGAGACTCAAGCACCGGAACATTGTCCAGTACCTGGGATCTGTGAGTCAAGATGGTTTCATCAAGATCTTCATGGAAGAAGTACCAGGAGGTAATGTCCAAGAAAATGTACTTCTTGTGTATTTAGCTTTTTTTCAGATGGAGGAAATTACAGTGTCTGGATGATACATTATAATATTTTATAATGTATTTAATTTTATGACGGTACAATTCAAAATGCATAAAAGTCACACTCTGAAGTGTATGCATGCAATGAAAATGGATAAAAAATGATATGAAATATTTATATATATATATTTAAAAATCATACAGTTGGACTTTATTTATGTTTGTTTTTTTACATTTGGCCAATGTTGCTCTTCATAGACAGACATTATCACAACATCAGAAGTAACTCCATTATGAAAGATGAGTCCTCGTGATAAATCCTGTCATTTTGGAAACGATGCAGTTAGATGAGAACATGCTTCCTTTGTCAAAGCATCACTGAATCCCATGTTATGAAATATACGCATCATGTCAGTAATAAAAACAAAAAGGTGCCAATAAACATGGAGGTTTAATGAGCCAAGTTTTTTTCGGAAAGCAACCATAGAACAGGCTATAGTTCCATGATCTATAGTCTGTTCTATATTGTCCAAAAGAACAAAATACCAAGTTCTATGGATTGGTACCAATACTCGGTAACATAGTGGCACCGCCCCTGACATAACCTGTTTTATTTTCCCCCAGATGCATTTTATTTTTTTATTTATATTTATATTTCTCCAGAAAAGAAGAGAAAATACATTTATCCTTTTGTTTTGTTTTCTAAACACAACAGACCAGACTCGAACAAACTTGTGTAAAAATCAACTACAATTATGTCATTGTTTTACTGGACGGAGACGGAATAGATTCGATCCACCCACTTCCCCGGGCGCGACATCCGCCAAGTCTTGCACAACTCTTTGTCTGACTTCATCCACTTCCTAATATGGACTTCCTGTTGTACACTCTACTACAATTCAAGTGATTTTCAAGTAGTACAGCTTCAGAGGTCATTCTACATGTTTACAGGAAAAGACATGATTCCATTTTATGTTCCAGAAAAGTAGTGATGGAAATACAACCTCAAAACCCTGCCCTTGAAAGTCAAAGGGATTATAATAAAGCATATTTATGCTTGCAGGAAGTCTGTCATCGCTCCTGCGCTCCAAATGGGGTCCTCTGAAGGACAATGAGCCCACCATCATTTTCTACACCAAACAAATACTTGAGGGGATCAAATACCTTCATGAGCATCAGATCGTCCACCGAGACATTAAGGTAAGGTAGAGAAAGTCTGTGTGGCATTGGAAAAAAAACCTTGAGTTACCTCGTTCCCCCCCTGCAGCTGGATCCACTTAATGTTTTTGATTTACCAGCGATTTTGCCTTGATTCTCTTTTCCCGAGTTACTCCCCAGGTTCATCCGAAAACAATCCTGAATTGGCACACTGCTCTGATCTGTCCTTTTCCAATATATTTCAGGGCGACAACGTGCTGATCAACACCTACAGTGGTGTTTTAAAGATTTCTGATTTCGGAACCTCCAAACGCTTGGCAGGGATCAACCCCTGTACGGAAACATTTGCAGGTGAGCCGAGTCATCACTGTGGTTCTAGTATCATGGTGTCCTTGGATTCTTAGGGGGGGCTATCCGAAGAAAAGAAATGTTAATTTTATACCAAAATGAACATCAATCGTAAAGGAATGTACATTTTTATTGATTTGTCAATGAAAAAAAACCCTTATTCAGGGATTTTGTCAGTAACACTAGATAAAAATAATTGACCAGCCTACGATAATAGCCATAGTCAGTTTTAGGTAATATGCTCTTATAACCTCTGAAAGTTGTCTTTTTAGATTAAGTCCGTTTTTTAAACTGGACTTTCACTTTTACTGGGAATTTTAATTAAAAGGCTTCCATCATGAGGGCGTGAAAATGATGCACAAATTGAATTGACTTTTGTTTTTCTTAATCAGCCATGGTTGGCTTCCAGCTCTTCAGGGTTCAAGTGCCACATCTTGTACTCTTGCCTCTTCACATGATCTATTCCACTTGTATCGCTCCTACGCCTCCTGCAGGCCATTAGCCTTTAAAAATAAATAGATTAGCTGCATCATTCCATCTGTGGGAACAAAACATGTAGTCTTTCATTAAAGCAGGCAATTCAACTTGAGTTATTTTAAGAGTTGTAGAAAAGAAAATTGTTTGTAACAAAATCCAACTATAGAAATCTGTTTATTCGATGTTGTGGGGAAAATGGTTGAAAACAAAGAGACATTATTTTTTCCACGAAACCTCCTCTAGCTCTGGGATGGAAGCCAACACATTCCTGGTTAAACCATGAGATATAATCTCAGTGGCGAGTCTACAGCAGGGTCTTCCTACAAGTCAGAGTAGCCAGGAACTCACTCCTGTGGCTTCTTGGAAATGTTTTAAAAATTTGCTTCCCTCACTCCTGAACAAAATCCCTACATAATGCAACTTCTCTGGGAAGGATCTCATTGCCAACCATAACAACATATTCCCTTTTTGCGGGGAATCAACAACTTGGACTTGGGAGAACAAACCAAATGCTTTCCCAGGATCTTCAGAATATGCTGGCACTCCTGATTTACCTAAATAGTAAGTAAGTATATTTGTAGAGTGCTTTTCCAGACCAGGGTCACAAAGCGCTTAAACAATCAAAAACATACTCAATAAAATATATACTTAAAAGGTCAAGATAATACTGAGACAAACACAGGAGTCTCAGAAAATCAAGGAAAACCCTGAACAAATAAAAATGTCTTTAGATGTTTCTTGAAGGAGTCAGTAGATCCATCAAGTGCAAAGGGAGAGGAAGATCGTTCCAAAGCTTAGGAGCAACAGTCTGGAAGGATTTCTCTCCTCTGGTCCTGAACCGTGTGCGAGGAACCATCAGTAGATTCTGATCCAAAGACTTAGTTGGATCAAATGAGCCGTAGAGCTGGATTTCATCAGCAAAGATGTGGTAAGAAACATCAGGAAATCTATGAATGATTTTAAGCAGGGGAATCAAGTACAGCAAAAAAAAGATAAAGGACCCAGAAGGTACTTGAGGGACTCCACACAACAGATCTCTCAATTCAGACCTCATTTTATTGGCAGATACACTGAAACTGCGCCCAGAAAGGTACGATGAGAACCATTCTAACACAGGCCCAGACTGTCCCACTTCATTTATCAGTCTTCTCAGCAGGACATCATGATGTCACTGGACACTTTCAGTAAGGCTGTCTCCGTAGAGTGATGTTTATGGAAGCCAGACTGAAACTTCTCATGGATGTCGCTCTGATCCAGGAACAAAGGCAGCTGCTAAGACAACACCTTCTCCAAGATCTTGGACAAGAAAGGGAGCTTAGGCATGTTTAAATGCATTGGGAAAACCCCATCATTCTTCCAAACAAATACACAGTCGTTCCATCCTGTGTCCCTCAACACTGTCTTGTCCCAATGCAAGAAATAAACTCATGGTGGTTTCTTTTTTAAGGAACTCTCCAGTACATGGCTCCAGAGATCATCGACCAGGGACCTCGAGGTTATGGGAAACCGGCCGATATCTGGTCCCTCGGGTGCACCATCATCGAGATGGCCACTGGTAAAACACCATTCCATGAGCTGGGAAGTCCTCAGGCAGCTATGTTTAAGGTAAAAAACACACCTCAATGAAATGTTCACTAAATAATCTGACTCGTTGTTCAATTCTTCCCTCCATAAATAGGTGGGGATGTTCAAGATCCACCCTAAAGTCCCTGAGTGCATGTCAGACGAGGCAAAGGCCTTCATTATGAACTGCTTTGAGCCGAACCCAGACGACAGATTTACGGCCACTGAGTTGCTGAAGGACACTTTCCTGAGGTCATCACCGAGGAAGGTCAAGGTCAAAGCTCAGAGAGAATCAGACATTGACGACATTTCGGCCGGTGAGACTCATATCTAGTATTTTATGGACAGTTTTGCAGTTTATGACAACAATCCTTCTTTCCACAGCCGACTATCACCGCAGCATGTCCGTACCAATCTCCATCTTCGTGGAAGACACCGATTCATACTCGGATTCCATCGACCTGTCCTGTTCCCTGGACCTGAGGAGGCCCCAGTCTTGCATCTTGGAAGAGGAAATAGAAGACAGTCCGCCGAGCACCAGCAGCTATCTGCCGTAAGTCAGACTTTTTTTTTTGCTGATGTTGATTTACAAGTTGATTTTGTGGCTCTCTGGCGCAGGTTACCAGATGACTCGACCTTAGACATGATCAGTCCAGCGTCCTCGGAGGAGAACATTGGTCTCTTCATGTTGAGGAAAGACAGCGAGCGGAGGGAAACTCTTCACAGAGTGCTTACCGACTTCATCGGCAACGTGGTCTCGAATATCCAGGAGTCCGTGCCTCAGGTGGGGAAGAGTAAAATAAGTGTAACTTGCATATAAATAATAAAACATAAATATTTTTCTTTCAAGTGTGGAGAGGTGTTCACAGCCGGGCACATCACAAAGCTCGTCTGCTGTCTTCGAGAAAACATCAGATCTCCGGATAAAAGGCAGTTGACCAACTGTCTGCTGGAGCTTCGAGTCTCGTTACTGAAAAGTGCGGTGTCGCTAAATCGCCTGCAGGCGGTGCTGTTCAGCTTCCAAGACGCAGTGAGTTCTTACGTTTGAGTCGGGAGTTGATTTTGTGAAAAGCATACAGTGGTTTATTGAGTTCTGCATCGTGTCTAAATGTAATGCAATGCAATGAGTGGTAGAAAGAGAATGAATTCTGTAATAACAATGAGGTATTTCTTCCATACGTACAGGTGAAGAAGGTGTTAAAGCAGCAGCGGGTGAAGCCTCACTGGATGTTCGCTCTGGACAACCTGCTGAGACAGGCGGTGCAGGATGCCATCACCGTTCTTTTACCAGGTCGGGCCAGCATTTGTTAAGCTATTGTCTTTATTCTAATAAATATAAGTGTCTTTTTTTGTGTCGGAGCTTAAAGTTACAGTCCTTATTGGTAGTAAAATGACGGCAATACAATGACTGTAGACATTCCTGTAGTCCCAGATTAAGGATTTGAGCATCTGATAAATTATACTAATGTTGTATTAAAGGCATTCCTATGTCACAACTGGAACAGCCCCAGTATCATTTGCTATTTCAGCCATTTTTTTAATCAAATATTATCAACTTGATATATTTCTCCAACTAAAAATTAAAAAAGTTATTTACCAAATAATAAAATTTCACACATGGTCTACTCGCCCTCATGTCAACTAAGGGTTGGGATTATTTTCAGAGTAATATGTTCCTGGGCAAAATTGCAAGTCCATTTTAATGCAGCGACAGGTACTCAGTTGTCTTCGTCTTCATCTTTGTCCAAAAAGTCACGTTTAAAAATATTCAAATACCTCCATGCTGCTCGTCTTTAACGTCCATCTTGTATTGAAGCCTCGAAATTGTTCATTGAAAATATTAAAGAAGTCTATATTTTAAGCTTGTTTTTAGCAGAAACATCTAAGCCATCGCCGGAAATCTTTGACTGACTCTTGCGATGTGTTTCAATGAGGATAGACTTGAAGTAGGATCTTACAGAACGGGAGCTTCCAGTACGAACCAGCTTAAATTATACAGACTTATTTAAGGATGAATACAATGGAGGTATTTGGATATTTTTAAGTGTCACTTTAGATGAAGATAAAGACGACAGCAACTGAAAATCAGTAGCTACATAAAAATGAACATGACATTTTTGTCTATAACTCTAAAAAGGACCAGATTACTCTGAAAATAATCCCAACCCTGAGTCGACATGAGGGTGAGTAGGAAATGAGTGAAATTTGAATTTTGGGTGAACATTAACTTTTAGTATTTTACATGATTTATTTCCGCCATTTCTATCTTGTCGTTATAGACGTCTGTTTGGTGTTATGTTCCGCTAACAGTATAGAAGCTCATTAGATTTGTCTTTCTTTTTTGTGTCAGAGCTTAAACTCCAGCTACAGTCCTCATTTGAAGTGGAAGAAACAAATACAGAGGAGTCGCTGAATCCAGACACTCCCATAGTCCTCATCACGGATCAAAGACTTGATCTTTTTCCCTCTCGAGAAAGTCCAGAGAGCCGGTCTGTATCCCAGCCGCCTTTTTCCACAGACGTAGGCAACAGCTGTCCACTCACCGAGACGCTAAAGGATCTACGGTTGGAGACAAAAAGGTCATACATCTTCTTAAAGTCATTATAAGGTCATTTCAGGATACAACTTTAGGCTCATCTTTTTGGCTTTAGACTGCTGAGTCAGCTGAGCGACAAAGAGAGGGAGTACCAGGAGCTGCTGAGGAGCTGTGTTCAGAGGAAACAACAAGAGATTGACACTCTAAGGAAATCCACACAAGGTATGGTTTTGAGGAAAATGTCCTTGCATTATTTATTATTATAGTATTTTTCTATTTTCGAATTGAACTTTTCCACAGTTGTTCTTGTTTGTATCTTGTATTCTTTGTTGGTTTTTATGTTTCAAACTTTGCTTAGAACATAAATTATATTTTTAACTGTCCCTAAAATATAAAAAAGAGAAATAGATGCACAATTATATGAATAACTTATTTATGGACAATAAATCACTACTTTTTTCACACGCTTGGAACTCTGCGTCGTATACGATGACAAGGTCAATCTTTGGATTCAAAGGCTGACAGCCTCCAGGGGGCGCTCTGGCAGGACCGACTGGAAGGGACATTGCACAGAGGAAGACAAACAATAGTTTTATTTAATTGTGAACAGTCAATTTTTGCCTCATGCACACAACCTCATGATGGAGTCTACTGACTCCTCCAAAAGACACTTTTATTTGTTCAGGCTTTTCCTTGATTTTCTGGAACTCCTGTGTTGTTCTCGGTGTTATCTTGACCTTTAAAGTATATATTTTATTGAGTATTGTTTTGATTGTTTAAGCGCTTTGTGACCCTGGTCTGGAAAAGCGCTCTATAAATATAAATTATTTACTTACTTACTTACTTTGAGAAACGGATATGATGCAGCTTTTAAGTAAAAGTTTATGCAGGCTGTTGCACCTAAACTTGGCACCAACTAATCGATGGAGACGGCAGCGTAAAGAACTGACTAAATAGAAAGAAAAAAAAAAGAAACGACAGATCTTAATTGCTAGGCTGGTTATTTTTATCTGGTCGATTTACTGCCCTGTACCAGATATCATTAGATAATTATCTAATTAATTATAATTAAATGAAATATTTTTGTGGAAATATCTTGAACAGAGCTGTGGCCTATATATGTACAAATTATTTGGTTGTTTTAAATGTAGCTGGTTATATTCAATAGCACTCTATTGTCAGGAAATTAGGGTAATACACTTTAGGCACAGGCCTGTAAAGAAGCAGCGACAAAGAATGTTATTTTCAGTAGGCTTTCCACTAGATTAAATGAATCATTTTAATTACAAACACAAATTAAATGCAGCGCCTCAAATGAACTAGTTTTATCTGATAATCCATTGATGAAGTGAACTAGTTCCAGCACGAGCATTGTTGCATCAGGTGAGCACTCTTCTTTGTTTGATCACACACTGAATCATCGCGACCACTCCTCTGCCTCTGGCGCTGGATTTTTGTCTGACTGGTTTGAGTTGGACGTGTATAAACTTGCCCTGGTTTCAGTAATGATTTTAGCAACACCGGTTGAAAGCTGATCTAACACGGTCCGATCTGCGTCTGGTCGTAGATGATGAGTCGGCTTCTCAGAAAAGCTCATCCCTTGAGGTGAAGTCCATGGTGGACTGGCTGAAGAACGTTCCCGTTGATCAACAGACGATCAATACGGTAGATTGAAATTCGCCTTGCTTGATATCAGTATTTGTCTTTGTTAATTCTAACCATTTTTTTTGTTGTTTTAGTTGCTCAATCATGGGTTCACCCTGGACTGTCTGCTGGACATGGCCTGCAGAGACGATTTGATCTACTGTGGAGTGAGGTGAGCTGGATTTTACCACCTTTAGATTGCATCTACAATGTGTGATATCACTTGAAAAGAAAAGTGGAAATTCTAGTGTCACTTTTTAAATCACTAATAAATCACTATTTTCACTTTTGTGAAGCTTCATGAAGCAGTGTCATTATTTTCAGAGTCCACTACATGGCGGTCTCTGCGCTATTTCACCTCGTTTTGAACAATTATTCTAATGAAACATCACACATAAACGGATGGCGCCACCTACTGACCTCTTAACAACATGACACTTCTTCATGAAGCTTCATCAGCACATCACCAAAAAAACAAACAACAACCTTTACTCTTTTATCCTTTTGCTTTTCAATATAATCCACTTAATATTATCCTGAGATACATATTATGTTTTGCAACATTAAGTATTTAGTATTAAATATTAAATATTTCAACCATTTCTCTTGTAAGTAAGTAAGTAATATTTATTTATATAGCGCTTTTCGAGACCAGGGTCACAAAGCGCTTAAACAATCAAAACAATACTCAAAAAAAAGTACATACTTTAAAGATCAAGATAATACTCAGAACAACACAGGAGTTTCGAGAAATTCAAGGAAAAGCCTGAACAAATAGAAACGTCTTAAGATGTTTCTTAAGATGTTGTATCACTATGGTCGTCTGCTTAGTAAACGGTGTGGCTAACTCATTCGATTTATAATGTCAGAGCTTCTTAAATGGTAAGATAAAAGTATTTGAGACGGTTCTGGAATAAAATATTGACTTGTGTCAATTCTTAATGACGATTGATTTTTCTTTCACAGAGCAGGGATGCTGTGTAGAATCTGGGCGGCCATTACTGCTCACAGGAAAGCAAATGAGGGCATCGAGGACACTCTTCTTTAATGTTTTTATGTTTCTTCCTCCATGTTAATGCATGTAATACTCCTTTTTTTTATTTAATGCTGGGTGCTTGTTGTTCTCATTCTCAGGGAGTTGATGAATGGAAAGAATGTTCATTTTAAATTAAAACATTTTAAACATGAAAAGCTCTTGTTTGTTTTGTTTTTTTTCAAATAAAATGTCAAGAATCCTAAGACAAATATACCACAATCTTGCACCAAAAGAATATTTAATATTTTAAATAAAACTTTTAATATTCTTTATAATTATTGTCTCCTGTCTTTATTATGACTTTAGCTATAAAAAAAGATATTTAGTTGTTGTTTTTATCGTCTGCTGATTCGTTTATCAAGGCTGGTGCTTTCAATGGAACTTTATTTAAAGTGCACAAAATTCAATTAAATATTATTCAGTATAAATAATTGTTTTTAGTAATGTTTAAATTGGGAATATATTCAGATTTTAGCTAAATTATAGAAAAACAAGGCATTATAATATATATTTAAAGAAAAAGGGCAAAAAAATGTAAATGTGAGCCTGAATAATAAAATATTGGAAAATAAATTAACTTTTAACAGTTAGAAATTTCTCTTAGTTTATAAAATATGATTTAACAGAACATTTTTTTTGATGCCATGTGTAAACGCCACAATCCAACATCAAGTCCAATTAAGACTTTATTTTAAATCAAATTGTGATAGGTAAGTGAAAATCATTCATTTTTTATATGATAGAATGCAGAATTGTTTTGGTCTCTAGCCATTTCTATAGTAACAATGTACAGATGTGTTTACAGCTGGTGACATATTTTCTCTGACATCCTGTTTTGATTCCAGTTATAAAAACTTTAAATGGTTCCGACCAGCTGCCTCTCAGGATGTTGTCATGTGAGTAAAACGGTCGGTGAGGATTGTTAAGAGGGTGTGAAGCTGCCTCACACTAGTCCAAAGATTCCATTTCCTCATGCGTTTTCAATATGTTGATCTCTACTCTAAGACTGTTTGTTTTGTTTTGATACATTTACATGCACAGTTTGACATTTAAAATGTTTTAAGGCCAGTTAAACTACAGATTACACATAAGAAGTCTGGTGATTTATGCTGCCAGTAAGTCAAGAGAATATATGATAACATAAATAATACTTTTAAAAACAGTTCTAGATATGTGGAATTCCAGTCATAGGCGAACATGACTTCACCTTTTTTTCTGGGCTTGGCAATGTCTGGAATCTCTAACCAGAATGAGTCACGTCTGACTTTTGTTTTGAACATGTGACTGTGAAGTTTCTTCAGAGCGGCGCGTTTTATGATACGAACCTGCCGTCATGTCATGGTGCTGGTAGGATTGGATCGGCGTATCGTGGGTCAAAGGTCGCCCTAGCCTACAAACTTGATTGTCAAAGTGCAAATGAGTAATTCATAATTTTAAAATTTCATAGAAGTAAACTAATTCAGTCAAATATTAGTTTGAATAAATGAAAAAATAAACCTTGCAAATGCAGGATTTTGCTGTGTCTAGCATATTTTTCTACTAAGTAAATGCAATTAAATGACAGATTTTGCTTGTACTCATCATGACTTCATTGTGAAATTTAAATTGGCATTAAAATAAATTGTCACATAATTTTTGGCTCACAATTATTGTTTATTAGTTGTTTTTTTTTAATGTTTTAAGGCCATTTGTTAAAGTGGCCTTAAAACAAGAGTATTGAAATTGAGCTATTCCATATTTCATTTTTAAATAGTTTTTTAATTCTCGTTTTTTTATAATGTATAAAAAATATTTAGGTAAGAATATTTTTCTTTGAAATTGTAAAATGCTTTCTATTAAAAACAAATGTAAGTTCAATTAGAAACTAAAAATAGTGGTTTAATTTTATTTTGAAACCATAGAGACCTCTTTTTTAAATTACATTCACAGCAATACTTTTCTAAATTGTTAGAACAACGACTCTTTCTTCATTTGTTCTATGTAATAGATGATCGCTAATATCACAATCCTATCAAAAATTTAAATCGAATAACTTTTTCCAACACACAGCCGAGGAGATACAGATCACTGCCTGTTTATCTACCTTTAACTGAGAGTGATCTTTCAGGGGGGATTGAGGGCACATCACTGGGAGCCCCCAGAAACATCAGGGATTAGTGAGCTCATCCCAACAACTCACTGCACCAGTTTACTGTTTCCTGCAGGACTTTTCTCTCCTGCAGTGTTGAGATGTTATACATCCTGTTTACCAGGGATGTGCTGTGAGCTTCCATTATGAATCAGTGATTTGGACTGTGATCGAGAGGCAGCTGATTATGACCACGTTCCCGACATTGTTGACACTCGAGTGCAGGAATCTTGTCATGTGTCACACATATCAGAAACACTCGTCACGTGTTGAAATGATCTTGGGATTGTTGACATTAAAGCCGCTGCTTCATTATCAAAAAAGGGGCGTTTTAATCCCTGCTGTAACCCAAGGAATTAAAACTGTCTAATCTCCCAGTATCTATCAATGTGTGTTAAACCCGTATTATGCATTTCATCATTCATTGGTCATTGTCGAAGCCTGCGTTCCTTTACAGAACAACAAACCTGCTGCATTGACTTGTCACGTGAAATATTGTTCACTTGGGATAATATAAAATGATTCATCAGTTTATAGATAGAAGTCTCTAGATTTGGAAGACTTTGCCGAACAGTTAAGGTATGACGTTTTTGGTTGTTCATCATCATTCATACTTCCTCTTCAATATATATATATTTTGGATGAAACGTTGCAATAATAAAAATCACATCTCTGTGGACACCTTATAAAGTAAATGTACTTTCTCAACCTCCTTTGATTTTCAGTTCAGATTGAAAGTTTCAATTATTCCATACCGACACCAGCACAACCAACACAAAAATCACATTGCTCCGGTCGTAGTGCTAGCTCTTGAAAAAAAAAAGTCAGTTCTTTCATTAATTTAAATTTAAAAAAATAATAATTATAAATGCTAGTAAAGCACTATTTGGTCGATCAGCACTATTCAGAGAGATGCATAAATATTTTTTGGAAAAAAGGTTAACGTACAACAGATATTTAAGACTATTAGATAAAATTCCTGTAAGAGAAAAAAAGGTGTCTCGTCCCCATAACTATAAGGATATAAAAACATATATATGAGGGCCAGATAAATGCAGGCAAAGGATGTTTGGCCTTATGAACATGCTTTGCCCTTGAGATTTATTCGGCTTCACAATGTGTCATATGTATCCAGGGTACATGTTCCAACGCCTGTTTATAGTAATAATTGAAGCTCAAAAAAATACATGGTACTTTCTCGGGCGGTGATCTGGACGTTCCTTCCAATTCAAACATACCAATAAGTAGCAAGAAAAAAGATATTTAATAAGTCCATATATCGAGGTAAAAATATTAGTTATAGCTAGTGATGAGCTGAGGAAGCTTCATGAAGCAGTGTCATGTTGTTTAGAGGTCAGTAGGTGGCGCCATAAGTTTAGAAACGATGTGTTGTTTCATTAGAACAAAGGCAAATAGTGCAGAGACCGCCATCTACTTTACTCAGACCGATCAAATGTACAATAACATTTCCTTGGTTCAACGTCATGGTAGCAGTTGTAGCTCTCTTGACTGACCAGTTTAACTAAATAAAACCAGAGGTCAAGGAAAGGCACGGGCACCTCTCACTCGTTTTTTTTCCCTCTTTCTCTGTCTCTTCTTTGTGCGTTGTCATGGAAATGAAAGAAAGTTGATTCAGGTGGGGGGTTCTGGCTTCTATTATTGCCCGAGCAGTGGGATTGGGAGGGAGGCGGGCGTTGTGAAGTGAAGCGGCTCATGCACTCGTGAACAGAGAGTGCGCTGGAGCAGAATAGAGGTAGAGAGAGAGGGGGGGGTGGAAGAAGGGATAGATAGAAGAACAGTAAGGGGGCCCCCAGGGGCTGGAGGAGAGGAGCCAACTCCACGTGTTCTGGTGCTGCCGCTAACTGATGGCACGTTTTTAGAACATTACATCACCGTCTGCTGGGCTCAGGGCTATTTCGGACATGAATGGCAGCACGATCGCGTTCATCCTAGAAAGATGGCAAAGACCACTCAACGCACACTGGTGTCTTTCACAGTGTTTACAGTCACACGAGTTTAACTTGTACTTTAGCAAGAAAATAACGTTTAAAAAAATGATCTCCAGTGTCTCTGCCATTGCAAACAACTTTTTTTCCTATTGTAAATTTAGAATATTTTAATATTATTATATTATAACTTCCTATAGTTGTTAAAATAATGAGATTGTACATTTATAGTTCTGTTTTATGTCGCTTTTATTTCAAATAATAGGTAATAGTAAACACAAACTCTTAGTTTTATAACTGCATTATATCAAATATTATTTGTATGTAACATTGTGAACAATTACAATAACTACTATAAGTGCCAATATTGATCATATTATAGCACAGTTGTATAACTAATATAACCAATATCAGGCATTTTAACATGATGTTGATGGTAATATACTTACAAAATACTTGGTCCAGGCTAAAAAGTTGAATTATATTTACAACCTTACACTTTTTACTTGAAGTTTTTACTCCAAAACCAATAGTCGGTCTACAACCCACCTCTATAGATGTTTTTCACCTAACATATATTGAAATTAATGTATTTAATTGACATTAATAGCAAGGTTTATGTTGAGTTCTAACCATAGCAGCAGTATTTTCTCAATAAGAATTTAAAACAACATGTTCCAATGCCAACTACACCGGACAAGTGAGAGAGAAATCATCATTTTAAATGCTAAAACCCCACCCGGCTATACATCCGACCGAAGACACGAACCGTATGCCAGACCAGCAGTTAAAGGTCCAGATGCAGTAAAAGTGAATTCGGGAGTCTATAACTTGGTCTTGCTCACAGTTCTCTGGGGACACTGAACATTCCTGCTTTTGTTCCTTCATTACCAGGCGGCAGGTTTGCATGGCCACTCCCCGTCGATGACCTCAAGACTCACGGGCGGTGACGGCTAAGTTGGAAGACAGGAACTTTTGGTGGGAACTTTTTCAAGAACATAAAGATGTCGAGAGTTTCAATTTGGTCTATGAAGAGATTGTAAAGGCATGTATGTTGAAAGATACAACCCTAGCGGTGTCAAGAGATTATTTACAACGGTGATCATTCACTAAACCGTTGGTTTATAAAAATTAGGGATTCAGGTGACTCGTTTGCATATGTCTTGTTCCCAAACAAAAGAGGAAAAGGGCTCCAAGTAAAGAGAACTATTGTGTTTTATGTTAATGCGCTCATCTACTAAGACTGTGATTGATTATCATCACTTGAAGACACTTCCTGTTCTAGTCTTACTTCCATGAACATGATGGTAAACCGGAAACTTTTAAAATACCTCATCAATGAGATTAAAGATTCATTTAGGATCATATATTGTGAAATGGTCAATTGTATAATGTATCGAGCCAGAAAGTGGTTACCAGCCAGAAGAATGTGAAAATAAAACAAAAAAACATGATCAAAACACACAAAAAGAAGAAAAAGTTAAGTTTGATTAGTTAAATATACGGTGATAAATCCAGGTTAAAATTTAAGTGATTGTAACCTTATTATTATTATTATTGTTGTTGTTGATTTTTTAGTAAGGAAGTAAGTAAGTAATTTATATTTATGGAGCGCTTTTCCAGACCAGGGTCACAAAGCGCTTAAACAATCCAAACAATATTCAATAAAGTATATACTTTAAAAGATCAAGATAACACCGAGAACAACACGGTAGTTCCAGAAAATCAAGGAAAAGTCTGCACGAATAAAAGTGTCTTAAGATGTTTCTTGAAGGAGTCAGTAGATCATCAAACACAGAGGGAGAGGAAGATCGTTCCAAAGCTTAGTCTGGAAGGATTTCTCTCCTCTGGTCCTGAACCGTGTGCGTGGAACCATAAGTCGATTCTGATCCACAGACCTCAGAGCCCGAGCTGGGGTGTAAGGCTGGATTAGATCACCGATGTAGGGATGTAAAGATTTTAGCCATATATAAGGAATTTCAATCTCTGTGTGTGATCTTTGAATTCTTTCGAAAACTTTAGAGTCGATCAAAGTGACATATTAGGTGGATAATAACCCAAAGCTACATTGTAGACAATGAATGAATCAGACACTAAATCGAATGTAAATGTTGATTTTCAATTGAATAGGATTAGATATAAAATTGGTAAGAGTTGTCCGTTTCACCACCCAACCCCCTTCATCTACTTCCACATCCCCCCACTTTTCCAGTTGCAGTGACAGGTGGCTCTTGGGGGTTTCGGGGTGAAAGCGACTCAACAGCTGCACAAAAGAGCCCTGCTGGGGTCACTTCAACATCATGTCCCCTCCCAAGCGTGCCGATCACCCACTGCCCCCACATCTCGGCAGATGCTCCGACCAATCCACAGGTGGTGGATGAGGAAATACCTTAAAACGGTGATGTAACGACGGGCCATTCAATATTTTTTAATTGAATCGTTGTGCATTTGGTTGATAGAGAAACATCTTGTAACATCAGCGGGATCAGATTAGGTTAGAGTGACTCAATTATCATGTCACACATCCTTGTTGATGACTAGAGTGCCAAGATGACTGGATCAGATTGTCTTCTTTGCTCAAGATACATTTAAAAATGCTGAGTAGGTCTCAGTGTAATACGACTGATAAATAAATGAAATAATTTATCAATACATTATTATCATTAATATTAATGTATTTGTTTTTAACACCCTTACATCCAAAATGTTTTAAATAATTATTATTATTAATAATAATAATATTTGTTATTATTGTCAAGCCATAAATGGGAACAGGGTGTATGGTAAAAAAATATATAATATGGTTTTTTTGTTTTGTTTTATTTTACTTCATTTTGAATGTTTATCTTTATTCTTGTAGAAACATCTTAAGACATTTTTATTTGTTCAGGCTTTTCCTTGATTTTCTGGAACTCCTGTGTTTTCTCGGTGTTACCTTGAACTTTTAAGTATATACTTTATCGAGTATTATTTTGATTGTTTAAGCGCTTTGTGACCCTGGTCTGGAAAAGCGCTCTATAAATATAAATGACTTACTTTTCCTTGATTTTCTGGAACTCCTGTTGTGTTATCAGTTTTTTCTTGCCCTTTAAAGTATATACTTTATTGAATATTGTTTTGATTGTTTAAGCGCTTTGTGACCCTGGTCTGGAAAAGCGCTCTATAAATATAAATTACTTACAAACTTGAAAAATCAAGAAAATCCTTTTTAAATTAATCAAATAATTAATAAACATTTCAATCAAACATTTATTATTTTTTCTTAAATATTAATTTTAGATCGTTCTTTCGCTTTCGAGTACATGCTTGAATTTGAGCCGAACCATATTTCCGGTGAGTGCAGGAACATTCTATTTTAACTCTTGACTTTTATGTACGGAAAAGTATTTCCTTGGACTTGTGGGTTGTATTATGATTGTTATCTTTTCAACTTCAATCGGCTAGCTCAATATAATTTCATTGAAATCGGACATTTTTGAAATTGCAGGAGGACCCCCCCCCCCCTCCATCTCTCTCCAGTAATGGTACGGCCCGAGCGAGAGACCAGTCTGGCTGCTTCGACACTTGCAGCGCATCAGCTGTGGATCAGCCTGGAGAGTGAAACTTCTCCCTCTCTAACCTCCACATCTTCTGCGATAACTTGACTTTTACACACATATCAGAGCATCTATTCGTATATGAAATTGTGGCCTCGCCTCGACGGTTCAAACGACATATAATAAGTGTGTTTCTGGATCGTTCTTCGGATTTTCGGGTTCAGCAGCAGCAGCAGGAGCGACTCCAAGTTTCCCCGCGTTTGTTTCCGCCCGAGAGGACCAGGAGGAAGTACAAGAAACTCCCATGTTTGAATGAACAAAAGAGGCGAAAAGGAGTGTATTGCCGCCGAAATGGAGGAAAACATTCTATCAGCAACAACAAGTAAGACTTTCTTATGAAACTTGTTGTTAACTGTTTAATTTATTCTTAAATGAGTTTTATTAATGTATTTATTCAATATAACACTTGGATCATACTGTGTTACATACACTGAGTCACAGCTCAAAAAATATATATGTGAGAGAAATGCGAAAAGTCTGTAATAATAAATAAGAAACAACCCTAAATGATCCCAGTTTATTGGTTTATTATAAGACAACTAGATGAGGTAATCCCACTCACTCCCTCCTTCCCCCTCCTCACGTTTAAACACCACCAAGACCATGGCGTTTTTCTTCCCAGATTCTTCTGTCTCTTTACTATCAAGAGACAAAAAAAATCAGTGTTTTTGTCCAAGCCCCTGTTTTGGTGCAGAGATGCAGCAAAGGAAAATGAGTCTCCCCCAAAAAAATGATCTGCGACGTAGTTACACAACGACATGTAAACTGCTGTAATAACTTGATAATAACACACTGTAGATTGTCTTAAAACTAGAGGCAACTGTAGTTTTTCAAGTATTTAACATGTATTTGAGGATCACAAACAAAAATGTCATCATGTCATCATGTTCATCTCCTGTTTATGTGGGTACGTTTAAAAAATCTATCGTAACAACTAAAGGCAGCTGCTTAATAATACTACAGGTCCTTCAATGCAACAGTTAGGACAGCTTAAAGTCGATGTTGAAGATACAAATCCTGTTTGGAGTATACTTAAGTTTCGCAACAACCCCTTATTCTGTCAGCCCCGAGTGTCCCTCACTGTGATAGGGAGAGTGTTAACATGGATTTGTCCCCCCAAATTTAAGTTGGATAATGATAATATATCACAGTGTAATTACATGTAGTGACATTATTCTGCATTGTTGGTTCAGCAGTCACACATTCATGTACCGCTCGATATCTTGAACATATCAGCACACCGTTGGAAATATGCCAGCATTGAATTGTTCTTGAGATGCTTTTGGTCTACATAATGCTTGCATTGTGAATCTAAGTGCCTTTGTGATAAATAAATGGGTCGCCATCTGACAACAGAAAACTTCCTTCCTGCTGACATTGGCTTATAAGAGGGAGGTCAGCATGTTTTGGCTCAGCATCAAGCAGCAGTCCGGAGGAAAAAAGCTACACCCTGACCATGGGAATCCAGCGACGTGATCCAAAACGCTGAGCCCATGCATTTGTTGTGTACGGGTGATTCTTAAGACAACATGGTCAGCTGAGACAGTTATCAGGCTGTTTTGCGATATCCTATGTGAAACAATGAAATATTTTTGAAACAAGTTACCGCTCCGGAGCGAACCACAATCTTACGTCGCAAAGTTATGTCGCGCCTATTTTCTTACTTTTTTACTCACCCTCATGTCGACTAAGGGTAGGGATTATTTTTCAGAGTAATCCATACCTTTGAGTTATAGACAAAAATGTTTGTTAAATTTTAACCATAGCTCAGGTGACTTCGTCTTTATCTTTGTCCAAAAAAAACCAACTTCCAAACATCCGAATACCTCCATACTGGTTGTCTTCAACAACTTCTTGTCCTGAAGCTTCAACATTAGAAACTGTCCCAAGGAAAATTTAACAATTCTATATTTTAAGGTAGTTTGTAGCAGACGTTTAAAGGATAACATACTACACAGACAGGAAGTACTGCGGGTAAATATCGCAAGCGCTTCCAGTGTAGACAGAGCAGTTTTTAAGGCTGAAGCAAGAAATGAAGTGAATGAAGATGGTGGAAAAATGTACTGCTTCTTTTGACGCAATTTACTTGTCAAGTGTTTCACCGATCGTAATGTTTTTTTCATACCAAAATATCAACAGATTATAGATCATTTTTTTCCCCTCGGGAGTCGGGATGATATTTGTTTATTTGTGACAAGCTCACATGTGCTTACATCTGTGGACCAAGCACCGCTTACTCATTAGCCTGCTTAATACTTTCAATCCAGTATAATTATTTCGGCGCAGAATGGGAACTCCCCTTTACCTACATGTCAGGATTTGTTCAAAGCTCACATTCAGCCACCGGTTGAAAAGAACCTCAGCAACCGTATGATGTTCCAAAGACAAGAATAGAAAAACTCAAGCCAGGAGACCGACTGAAGACGTGCCAGCACTATACCGATGGTTGTTTGAACTCGGGATGTGTGTTTAATCCCAGATCATCCAGAGTCCACGATACCTTGAAAACCTGCTAAATCATCATGTTTGCTCAGTTTGCTAATAATTCAAATAAACAATTCCCAAACGTCGACGGCTGATATGCAGGAATCGGATGGGCAGATATCTAACCCAGCAGCCAAAGAAGACAGAAGAGTTTCCATGAACCAAAAGATCAGACAGGGTTAGACCTCACGTCTCTGCCAGGAAAGAGCTGCTGAAAGCATTGATCGATTCAGAGTCCATGTTTGTTTTAAGTTTGTTAGATGGTGATCAATTGTGCTTATGTGTCTGGAAGCGTTTTCTTTTTAGAGATATTGTGTTACACATTTGTGATTTGCCTGAGGCAAACAAAGCACTGTAAGGCTGCAGCTATCAAATTGTTTTATTTATTAAGTATTCTATGCTAAATTTAATAATTTAATAAAACATATTTTGTTATTTATAAAGAGAAATTACAATGAAATGATGACATTTCACTTGATGATGATTGGCCAACTTCACAGATAACCATTAGAAGAACCAAAAAGGAGCTTTTAAATAGCATTTAAATACTTGAAGTATTCAAGCAACATAGTAAAAATTGTTGCAGGAAAGATCTACCCATCTACCCATAATTTGAAGCAATTGCACAGAGAAGAACACATTGTCAAATATTAAAATAATTATTCTATTTGTTCCAACTATAGTGCTCTTATTATACAGTAATATATAGTTTATTAACTACGTAAGTTGCATTTTAGGGAATAATCATGTTTCTAAAATCCATTTAACGGCAATGGACCGTTGTGAGAGATGTTTGTTTGTTTCTGCTCCTGATGCTCCACGGTCTCTTTCCAGAAGGAACATTTTTTATTTTCTTCTCGTCAGATTTTGCCTTCTTTAAGGTTTTGATCCCCATATTAGCTACAGCTAGATCTGGAGGCTAAAGGTTCTTAACAAACACGACTAAATCAATAAACATTTCTGCAAAACTTATGGATCAATACGGCTTTTTGGAGGATCAAAAATCCATGTGAAGTTCATCGGAGTCCACAAGGGCTGAGGTAAGGCATGAGCACCAAATTATTAATGAACAAACTCAGTGTCGAGAGAGGACGACAGGAAGGTTGACATGATGTCAGCAAGTCATTTAAATAATGTGCAGACAAATTACAAAAAACATATAAATCAGACACTGAAGTAGTTTTGTGGAAGGAGGGTGATGCTGCAGAGGTGTGACCTAAATGCAAAATCATTCGGAGCTCGACTTCCTTCTGGCGGATGGAGGACATGTAACTTCCACCATCCTCGAGTCTATAAATACGACCAACGTGTCGGCTGTGAGCACTCGGTCGTCTGCTGCGTCCAGTCACCCGGACATGTGGCTAATATTAGACACAAGTTTGAGTTGTCACGGTGCATGCAGGTCTCTCCTCTCTCTCGCTGCTTTCTTTGAAGCTTCATTTCTATTTAATGTAACCTGGATATTAGAAATGTTTGTCGCTGGAGGTGGTGATGCGGTTTGACATCCCATAATTGTCTGTAAAGGCTGAGCTTTAACAACGAAAATCCTTGATGATAGCGTTACTGGATAATAATACGTTGAATGTTTTAAGAATAACATCGTTGTAAATGTTTTGCCCTAATGTTGTTGTGTTCATAATTTAAGTGCAATATAAATTAAATATTATTATTATTATTATTAAAGCCTAAAACATCAAAACATTCTTGAAGTAACAGATTACAGAGTAGCATTTAAACTCTAGTGGATATTAGCAATATTTGATTTTTTTTGCATGCAATTTAAAAAATGGAATTTCTTCCCTTTTCTCATGGCGTACCTTTTCCCTCTTTCTTCAGAGAGATGCAAACACGGTGAACATGGCTAATGCTAATGGTAGTAATATGAGTGTTGCTAATAAAGGGGTAACGTTGTCAGTAGTTTGGAACTATTTTGGTTGGCTATGCTGAATTCAAAGGACAAGTACAATTCAACCGGAAAACATGAATTGACATCTTTGAGACATTCTATAGTTACATTTCTTCAGTCTATCACAATTATAAACAAACCCTATTATTCTAGGTAAAAATGTTGGTATATAAAAAATACACTAAAATAAAAGTTTTTTAGACAAGAAGTAGAGTAAAATAACAAAACTTTTTATTGACTGTTTATACTTTTTTAGTTTTCTCAAGTTTCATTCAACTAAAAGGATGTGAAAACAGGGTTTTTAAAATAATGAATCTGAACTTTCATTTTAAGGCCTTATTGGATAGTCTTTTTCTCCTATTATTCTCTCCCAGAAATCTTTGAATCATCATAATTAAAGGCTTGTTCTTGTTTGTTTGGAAACTATTTGATTGTTTGACGTCAAGTAAGATTCTGACGTTGAAGCCAATGCAGATTAGACCTCTCAGAATCCCACTTCTCATTCTGAGCAGGGATCTTTAACTAGTTGCCAGGCGTAACTGGTCGGCACGCTGGCATCCTGCTTCGAGTTATGAATGGCAGCCTGTGCGGCCCAGAAATCCCTCCATCGTCCTCCCGATCTCATCCGATCTCTACCACCCTTGCACTGGCCTTGATGCTCACATTTTCTGTTGAACGTTTGTGGCAGGAGACTGCGAGAGATGTTTATCCCGAGGAATGCCGCCGACTCAGATATCAGATGCTTTAAACAGCTGGGTTGCTTTCACGGTGCGGTTTGGCTACTGGGATTGAATGGGGAACGTTGTTCCCACTCCCGGCCAGGTGATGGGAAGAAAGATCGAGCAGTGCCCGGGCACATCGGTATTCACCAGATGCTTAATGGTTTGGGATTCATCCCTGTCTGGAAAAGTGCTTACTACAATTGTACACTATAGCAAAAACTTTATGACAATCAGAATGTGTAACAAATTGTGTCACATATAGGTACGGATGAGCTGTTTTTTAGGTACATTGTCCATTAAAGCCTTTATTTACTAGTTTATCAAATAAGTTTGATAGTGTTCGGAAATACTACTTCCCCGTGGGCCCTTAGAAAAGCAGAGTAGCTCAGTGCTGAGCCCAAGCTTGTTGTTTACTCTGTGCTTCCTGACTAGGCCCCCTTACATCACTCTATTCTGTGGCAGAGGGCCACGGCGGGGTAAAGGGGCGTCGGGTTAGAAGGGGTAAACGATGAGGTAGTTCATTAGTCACAGTGATTATTCTAGATGAATATGCTCCTTCCGTTTCCAATGCTTTAGATCAATATGCTCTGGAACAATTTCCCCAACGATCGCCTGCCTCAGATCATCTCAGTTAGCACGACAAACGTTCCGGTTCCTATGTTGACCTGAGAGGAACAATAGAGGGTCTGGTAAGAAAAGGCTTTCACAATGTTTTTAAATTCTCCATCATTATTCAGTTTGATCTGAAGGCATCGGGCTGGCACATGGTACCAGGTGTTTATCTATCACCCGCTGACTCCCAACCTGCTGAACCGCTCTCCGGCTGTGTTTGTGCAGTCACACGAGCGCCCATATCTTCAGGTGATCCTGCACTTCTATCAGCTGACGGCTTGTTTATGCGCTGCAAGAGAAAGTTCTGACATACTGTGGTGCAGTCCAGTTGGTGGTTGAGGAGAAAAAGCGGATCTGTGTATCTCCTGTGACTTGGTTTTGTTGCTTTTATTCAGACAGAAATGTATATTTCTTACAGAAAACCACCCTTAGAGTAAGGTTTAGACCGTGAAATACAAACTTACATGAATTAAAACATGATACAGACATTGAATCACATGTTATAGCTAATTTGGGTTCTATTGATAACCTTCTGGTGATATTCACTTTTCTAAAAGTAGTTTCGGTTCTTCTCATGTGTGACCAAAGACTGACTAAAGTAATAAATCACAATGTCCTCAGTAACCCCACAAGGTTATGGCGGAAGACAAAATGAGGACAGACGTTTCCAGACTACATGCCTCCTCATGAATTTATAACTACTGCATTCAGATGAAAATCTAGTAAAGGAGATCCATCAGGCTGTTGAAGAAGCAGTTACTGTTAGCAGCGTATTTTATTAAAATAAGTGTAAATATATAATGTAACAAGTTGTGCTCCTTGGGTGCAACCAATATATGTACAAATAGTTTTTTCTTTTTACATTTTGCTGATGCACCTTATATCCAGGTGCACTCTATAGTCTTGAAATGATGGTACAATATTCTGAATTTTATTTTACCCCTTTATTAAACACTAGTGTCTTTAAATGACACCGTGTTTTAATTATAATTCCCTAAACCTCGAAACAGACCAACTAGTAAATACAGAACAACAATTGTATTTCAGTTGTCTTTGCTCATAGATTTATCAATTTTATCCTCTAGACCGCATTTAAAGTTAGCATTTCTCAATTTGTGTTGTGTAGATACTTGTAACTGAATCTGTTCATTTTTCCTGTTGCTGAATTTCCCCTTTGCCGTCATATTCTCCCAGGATTCTCAGATTACATTGATATTTGCTGCCCCACATCCCAGAGCAATTGATTCTTATTACTCCAAACTATATACTGCATTGTCAGTAGATGACATTGATATCCAGACTATTCAAGCAATTATTCTGTCCAACGACACTTCCTCAAGTTTTCTATTGGCAATATGATCCCAGTCTTACAGTCACAGTTAATCATTTTCTGGCATATTATGTGTGTAGATGATTTAAAAAAAAACTTTCCCTTTTTATTTATATTTAAACACCCGCTGGCTTTGTGATCCGTTGGGTAGGTGTTATTTACGGCACCTTCTTCCTACAAGTATCCTATCTAAATGTTTCTAAGCAGTGGAAAAAACTGGACTTTTCTACATATTTCAGCCAGTGGTGTTTATTAAAATGGAATTCTGTAAACAACCTCAGGAAAGTTGATCTGAACTGGAGTCTGTGACTGGTTAAGATGCTTGTTTAGAGGAAGTAAAGAAAAGAATCCTGTATTTTAGTGAAAACTAGTAAAACAGAAATCTCTGTGTTAATGTTATGTTGTTCTTATCTGGTCTAAAAGCTACATTATTCATAACTGGTTTGTTGTGCAAGAAAAGAGTTTTGGACCCTAGCTGGGTAACAAAACTCTCCTTTTTTTTAAATGCCATCTTTGCTCTAGTTTGGTTCCACTCCTGGCCACCCAAAACATCAACCAGTACATAGTCTTTTATTTTCCTCCCACTACTTACTATATCACCATGTTTCGCTCTCCCACTTGGTGTCACTTCAATGTTTTGGCTGCCGTCCCGTTGCCAAGCAGAGACCCCAACAATGGACCCTCTCTGTCAGAGCACATCACTGCCCAAGGAATGCTTGTTTAATAGTGGCTTGCTTTGACAGAGGGAAACACAATGTCTCGTCTTGCAGCCCGAGTCCGTCTATAATAGACCGCCCGCTCTACCCTCACCGCCGTCGGGGCTTCGTCCAAGTCCTCATCAGCAACTGCTTCCATTTCCCAGACCAATGACGTAACCTTTACTTGTGCCCAGATGGGCTCGGACAATTCCTGCGATTGGCTGTGCTCTCTCTTTTTCTGAATGCCTCTTCAGTGATGTGTTAAGAACTCATGTTATGTTGTCGCTTGCTAAACATGTGTGAGACGTCACTGAACGTCATATAGGGATGGCAATTTTTTTTTTTCTGGACCGTATTCACTCTGACGTCATGCATTGAAAGGTTTAAATTAGAAGACCCACTCAAAGTTTTGCAAAAATACCTCTGCCAAGACTGTGCTGCAGTGTGGCCAAATATGTTGGTGCATTCATCAGGACTTTGAATGTAAAGGCTGACTGCAACTAGTCATTTTTTCTTTCTTTGTCACATGCAACAGGTCCTCTTTTCTGATTGGTGAGAGTAGTTCAACAGTCCAGTGTTCCTATAGTCAATCTCCATAGTGTCCACGCCCTCCAAACCCCCCACTGTTTTCTGCTGCCCCAGCTCTGTAATTTACAGCATTTACCTCCTCAGACTATACTGGAGAGACATTATAGTTCAAAAGGGAAACTAAGGGACAGGGGCAGGGGGGCCGTCTGGACAAAGACAAGTGCCCCCACCATCAGCTCCTTTGTTGGGACGTCAGAGCAAACTATTGCCTGGTGAGGAGATGCAAGTTCAAAAGCCTTCTAAATGTGACCAACGCTAATAGAACCTGAAGAACAACTTGCTCCAAAGCTGAGGAGACTTACCCTTGAACACATTTTTACCATCTAAAGAACCCAATAATACAGTGACAAATGTAGGTGCAGGTGTTTAGATGTCCTAAAACAAAGAGCTTGAATGAGGAAAACAAAATTAATTTGCAAAACTTCAAATATATCTTAAATAAAGAGACAGCAATGTCAGTGATTTAAAAAAGTATATAGTTGGAGGTAGTATAAATGATAAAAGACACAATGACACAACCTTTTTTTTTTTTTCAGATACTGAGTCATTATTTCCAAAGTGTGTGTGTGTCTGTGTTTTTTAATCGAATCCCCCATTGCCAGATAATGGTGACGCTGCCTTGGTGCTTAGTTCTGTTTTTCTGTTCCTTATTTTGTGTGTTATCTTATTTCATTATTTTATCATGTACTGCCACTACAAAAAAACACATGTTGTCCGTGCAACACTTGCATAAAAGTTTCAGATTCTAAAACTAAAGCTGATTCTCTAAGAAACAAATGTGAATGATCTCCTTTTAATAAAAGATTTTGGCCCCAATACATCTGTATTTACATGTATTTGAAGGATTCTTAAAGAAAAAACGAATTTGCATGAATATAAAAGAAAATATGTTGTTTTTGTTTTGTTTATTATAGTCTGGATTATTTGCATTGTGCAACTGGTAGTCCAAATATTAACAAAAAGGCATTAAAATAAAGACTGTAAATAAAGAAATGTTGCTTTCCTTTGTTTTAATCTTAACTAAATTAGTTTAAGTAAGCACTCTTTTGAAGATGCACATGTTATTCATGCTGTTTTTAAAGATAAAGTTAAACAACTTGACTGTACATGCAGCAACTTGGTTAAATGAAATGAAAGAAAGAAAAACAGAGTGATGTATCTCAGACAATGCCAGTGTGGAAATCCTTAAAAATATGTATTTTAATTGTTTCCTTCATTTTATTCAAACAATTTTGTTTTTTAACCACAATCAAACAAGTTCCTCCTTAAACTATGGTCCATATGCAAGTTTGCTGTGATGGGTTTTCCAGTGTCTTTTGGGTTTTTAAAAGCCGTCATGGAGACACTTATTTCCTTCTTAAATTATTATTTTCGACCAGAGAGATACAAAGATGTTCACATAAAACATAATGTAAAATATTTTTCCTTTTATTTCAAATGTAGTGGAACTGTTTCTTCATTTCCCTCTCGATTTATTTCGTTTGTCCCTACTTGGCTTTGCAATGTTCCCCCCACTGGCACGACAAAAAGCATTTTGTGAACCACTGTTCTGGGTCATGAATAATGGCAACAGTGACACATTGCAGAGAAAAAGCGCTGGCAGAGTTTTTTTTATTTTAATTTTGCCCTGCGGTTCCACATTTTCTTGTGAGTGCCAAACATGATTAACGTTAATGCGTAGTAAGGAATTTAAGTCTGGTCCAGAGGCAACATGTGGCCCTCGATCGACTTCATACAGCCCGTAGCCATGGTACTTAGTAATATTTGTTGACAGCAAATTAGGGACGAGTATCTTTACTTATCAGGGAACAAGGAACATAAACATAAACAGAGAAGAAAAACCAACGCAGACTTCAGTACCTTATCTTATGGCTTTAATTATTTTTCCCCTGTTATCTTAAGTTTGCAATAAATGTATTTTAGAATCCTCGACTTTCACAGCCCAATCTCTCTCTCTCTCTCTCTGCACACTTCACCTGGCAAGGTTCCTCATGTACACACAATTTAGCCCCAAAACAATACATGCAACATAAAAGACAAACAGCGAACTGTTGTCAAAATGATTAAAAGTTCACTTTTATATTAGAAAGGAAAACCAAATAAAAGCAGCTGAGTTGCAGGTAACACGTCCACATTCCTGCCCCCTGCAGATCCGAAAATTGATCATCTAAAACGAATGCCACAGTTTTAGGCTTCTGTCAAGTTAAATAAAAGTGTGAGTAGTGTAGTTGGATTGGATCTCCACGCACCTTCATAAAGGCCACCAAATGTCTCAACTGTAATTTAAAAATCTGAACCTACAAACAGCTAAAAAAAAGGTCAAAATCATGTTGACAATCTGTTCACACATCTGTCACTGACAGTCACTTATATTGTCTTTACACTTACCAATTAGTCCACATAACCTGTTTAACATTAGATTCATAGACTCTATTGTTTTGTTGCCAGGAGTGTGTGGATAGAACTGTTAGTCCTGCGTCCACTTTTTTGCCATTTCTTTTTTTCTGCGAGTGGAAATTGTGCTTCATGGAACTAGCCTGCACTGCTTCAGTAGATGCAAGATAAATAACTGTCCCAAGACTGGGGTTCTTGATTTGATAATGTTGCAGCTGAAGAGAGAGGAGTGGTTGAAGAAGTCTGAGGACATTATCTCTCTCTTGTAAGTGCTGCAATCTTCTATTGATAAAACTGCTAAACGACTGAAAGAGGCTTTCTGCGGTAGTGATTGCTTTTCAGGTGGTGCTCTGTTCTTTTGTGTCGAAACTCTCCGTTGATCAATGTCAACAATCTGACGAGCGTCTCTGCACAGCCAGAGATTCCACTCCTCCGCAAAAACTTGATATATGCTCTCCGCGGGAAGATGACGTCATGGGAGTGGACGGAATGAGAACCAACTGGTTGAGTTTCGCCCTCTCCGCTCGTCTCTTGACTGTGTTTCTCTTGTGTTTCACTTTAACGCAGCTCCCCACCCGCAACTGGTCACGAACCCCCCGAGACCGGACCCGGAGGGCCGGAGCAGCCCCCCGAAGACGGAGGGCATCCAGAGGATGGAATCACCGGCGAAGGCGGAAACGGATCGTAGATTCACCACGTCCACGAAACCGGACCTCATCGTGCAGTCTCCCGGGTCACCTGCATCCCCTGGACCCAGGTCAAAGAGAGGTAAATCATGCTAGACGTGCTCTTGGACCAGCTCCCCAGAGAGGTTGTGATGACTCTAATGCTTTCAGACCATTAGGTCTGATAACGGCAGGGCTGGAGCTGGTGTTGTGGAAAACACATCTTGCTACTGTGTATTCTATGTCAGGAAAACTTAATTATCTGTAGTTACGTTTTGACAGTCGTGTACATAAAGGCCGCTTCTTTTCTTCGTAAATATTTGTCCATAAACATCGTCGCGTTGACTCAGAGATATTAAAAATGCTTTTTATTAAAACTTTATAGCAGTCGCCTGGAATCAAGAGTCAAAGTAACGTCATCCCTCTCGCTCCGTTTCGTGCCATATGTTTGACCTGAAACGTGACAATCATTCTCCGATGAAACATCTGAAGCGTGGATTCACACGGGTTGACCCAGGAACCATAAATGTGATAAGACACAATCCACGAGACGAAAAAAAGAAAAACGCTGACCCACTTTGATATTTATGGATAGCGTGATGAGCTCCTGCTTGTTACTCACTAACATGAATCATTGAGTCACATGCACTAGAATTAAAAACTGCCAAAGATGTTTCTTTCCTTCCTTTGTCAATCATTCCACATAGACGGTGCCACTAGATCCATAATGCCACATGTCAATGCTTACATTATCATTTCAGTACTGGTTGTCTTTGGATTCTAAACAGGATCGTCACAGAAGGAAAATGCACACCTGTCCTGCAGGGAATCTTTATGACTGGGCTAGTTACTGAATCACACTGTTGTTGCGACAAAAACAACCTGCCTATACTGGCTCTCCTGAGGGCAAAAAAAAGGTTTCTTAAAATGTGTGCAGAATGTCAGCAATGAGAGTCCATGCGTCAAGTTCTTTTAAGAAATCTTCAGTTGAAGAGTTCAACAGATGCATTGACCTTATGTCCACCTTATCTTCTATTTAGTGTCATTTTCTCAACATGAGAAATGAAAAAAAAAAAATTCCTTTGAAAAAAGAGAGCTGCTAGATTTGTGGTTTAAAAAGTCCTGTTTTCTTTTTTTTTTCCATGCTTGTCTGTAACCACTTAACGCAGGGGTGGGCAATGAAACTATACAGGGCTTTATATACAACTGTTGTGAGGGGCTGAAAGAAGAACTAGAGCCTTAGTGACAGAAAAACACAATTTTAATTTAAATGTCCTCAAAATAAATGTGAACCAACCATAACATAATATAAAATACTTTATTTAAAGATAATTTGTAATTTAATTTCATAATTATATATAAATTAAACTGGATAATAGAAATAACTGTCACATAGCTACATCTAAAGTGCTACATTTTTTTTGGCAAAAATGAAAAAACACATGTGCACAAAGCGGGTAAAATGTATTCTCCAGGTTCCCATCTGGTTCCTGTAGGCTGTCCTACCATGTAGGTCAAACACTAAAAAAAGGTCTTTAATTATACAAAGAAAGTTATTGTAGCACATATACATTGGCCTTAAAATCCTAATGTGTGTGGAAATAGCTGCTTTATAGGTCTACGCTCACTATAATTAATTTATGTGTAAAGTATGTTTCAATGCATCCAGGTCAACATATTTAAAATAAGAACTCCAGGTTGTTTAACATCTAGAACTGGAGAACTTTGGTTATTAAACTAAACATCTAAACCACCAATGTGAAAGCTTAGCAAATACCTTATAGTGTAATTTCACTTAAGGAGGGATTTCGACCGAAACTCCCTCTTGTTCTGCCAAACCTCAAGTAATGAGCTTTATTGTGGCTGGTGTGAACAATGAAGGCATGGAACCCTTTCACTCCAAATGAATAAAATCAAACATAATACAAGGATTCTATTACATAAAGGCAGTGGAGCCGACAATCATGTCCAGGAGTCTTGGGGGGGATGGTTCATCTTGACCACCTTATGCTAGGAGAATCAAGAGACCTCAGTGACTGGATTAATGGATATAGAAGGAAGGAGAGTAAAGGAGCTTAAAGTCCCCGAACTGTCAAACATGTCCACTGTGATTGAGTGTGGGGGAAGCAAGTGGTTCCTTGTTAAAAACAAATATAGTACAAAAGCTTTAGCACCTAAAGCATTACTTTTACATTACTTTTGTAATCCATGCGTTTGTTTCTTCTCGTCTGGACTATTGTAACAGTTTGTTTTCATGTCTTAACAAGAAGGAGCTGTCTCGTCTGCAGTTGATTCAGAACTCTGCAGCGAGAATTCTGACCCGCTCTAGTAGAAGAACTCACATTTCTCCGGTCCTTAAAACGCTTCACTGGCTTCCAGTTTCTTTCAGGATCAACTTTAAAATTCTGGTTCTTACTTTCAGAGCTATTCATGGTCAGGCTCCTCCTTACATCACTGATCTGATCCAGCCTTACACCCCAGCTCGGGCTCTGAGGTCTGTGGATCAGAATCTACTTATGGTTCCACGCACACGGCTCAGGACCAGAGGAGAGAAATCTTTTCAGGCTGTTGCTCCTAAGCTTTGGAACAATCTTCCTCTCTCTTTGCGCTTGATGGAGTCTACTGACTCCTTTAAGAAACATCTTAAGACGTTTCTATTTGTTCAGGCTTTTCCTTGAATTTCTCGAACTCCTGTGTTGTTCTCGGTGTTGTCTTGATCTTTGAAGTATGTACTGTTTTGAGTATTGTTTTGATTGTTAAAGCGCTTTGTGACCCTGGTCTCGAAAAGCGCTATATAAATATATATTACTTACTTACTTACTTACTTACTTAAGCAAGTGATTCCCGAATGAAGGTCTTCTTCTCACTTGTAATGGGGTCAGGATGGCCGGGATGGATAATATTATGTTGTTAACGTTTGATTAGACTCAACAGTTATCTCAATTATTACACATACACTAGTAAAACTAAACCTTCACTTACTCTATTCACCGCCACTGTTCCTTTTCCAATGATCACAGTTGCTGTCTTCAATAATCCTAAGTGACTTAACAATTGTTCTCCTTTAATCGACTTTTAATCTTCACATTGGTGTCTCATGGACATTATAAAGTTTATTTTATTCACTTGAAATTAATATAAATACTTTTCCTTCTCTTTGATCAAGTTTGTTGACGATTATTTGCAATTGTTTTTTGAAAAAATAAAAGAGGTCGCAATCTAAAGAAGAGCAGTTTATGCTTGTCCCTGGTCCGCAGTGGTCAGTACCTAGGGTGGATGAAAAAGTAAAAGGATTGAGGATAAGTTTAAAAACAACTATGTGTCAAAGCATGTTATGATGTTGGGCATGTTATAAACTTTACTAGGTACCAGATGAAATATTATCAAATTTATTTGAAATTGTAAATACAAATTGAAAAATTGAAATAATCGAATCGAATAATCAAAGATCCCACATAAAAAGTCTTGCTAATTCCTTAAATGTTTTCCCGGGCCTGCAATAAGAAAGTGCTTTATCTTTGTAACTTCTGAATGAAATGACTCTTATTATTATTTCACTATTCCTATTTAGCTCTAGCCCTTTTTTTACTTTGAAAAAACAGCGAAAAGTCCCTACATGTCTACCAAAGAATCAAACGCAGGCAATAGTCCTAATATTTTTACAATGGTAGTACAGATCAGACCTTAAACATACCGACAATACCATTATCTTGCAACATCATTTAAAAAAAAGTAAATTATCAATTACCTGCTATTCAAAGTGCTCCTCTCACTCATTATTTGTCCATAACGTACTACTACAGTCATCAGAGCCTAAGCTAAACCAAACATGATGGAAAACCTTTGATGGAAATACTAATTATTTTCCTCTTTTTCTCCAATGAAGACACAATAAAGTCAGAAGAAAGGCATCAACTCGTGAGGGAGCGAAGGGAGGAGAAGGCCAGATATTTGGGTAAGTGGAAACAAAAACACAGAAACTAACAGGCTGAATAACTGCTCCCCCTAGTGACGGGGTAGATGACTTGCCTGTTATTAGTCGCGCTGCTACTGGCTTTAATTATGGGGCAGAATTGCATTTACACTGCATGCTCACTGATGCTAAATATTTGTATAAAAGTCCACGTGTCTGACGCTATGACTCACTCAAGCACAGTTTATTTGTGGCTGTACACTGGCATATTTATCACGCGGCTGCTTTGCATGTTTGACCGTTTGCATGTTTCTTCTTTCACCCTCCGTTCTCCTGCAGAAGAGCTCAGCAAGCTACAAGGTGAGCACACGTGCATGTGGTGATGGTCAACAGTGTTTTATACTCATAATCAACTCCTGAATTCATCGGAAGAAAACAAATCACAAACTCCATCTGTTTCGATTCATTTTTTCTCTTTATCTAATGTCATCTTTATTTCCTTAATCATTTCCTTTTCCTCAAATCCATGGACAATATAATAGTGTTTCTTTCATTTCTTTGTTTTCATGATTTTGCTATTGACTAATTTAGTTGAAGTTGAGTTAAATATTTTACCTCATTTGTTCATTTGACTGACAAAGCCACAACTGTAAAGTGCTTAACATTGAT
The DNA here is from genome assembly GCF_982586985.1 of Callionymus lyra. NCBI lineage: Eukaryota > Metazoa > Chordata > Actinopteri > Syngnathiformes > Callionymidae > Callionymus > Callionymus lyra. The sequence goes on from NC_141830.1 coordinate 17,233,605, forward strand.
CATCTGAAACAATTACTTGTTTTTAATGTTCTTATTATTTTTTGAAGGAAGGCACATTTTCAAACAGATAGTTCCTTAACAGTATTTAAATATTAAGGACTATGATTAGGTCTTTTTAAATTTTGTCTTAGATTTAGAATAGTCTATTTGTTTACAAAACTAAAGAAATGTGTGTTTTGTCTTCCTGAAAACTTGGAAAAAAACCATTCTCAGTACTTTAGTCGTTATGGAAATAAATGCAATAGCCGTCTTCAACTTACTGCAGTGAAGCAGTACTAGTAGAGCCATGACCAAAACCAATGCATCACAGATAAGATGGAGAGAAGCGGAATGTTTTTAAGTGCGAATTTAGAGGCTGTTGTTTTCTTCACAGTTGGTTTACTGATACATTTTCTTTTTAAAATAACCTGTTTAATAAAAACCTGTACCAACTGACCAATATTCAACTTATAGAAAACCTACAAACAATATTGAAAATTCCAAGATAAATAGATACATTTCACACATATACTGTATGGCTTTCAAGAAAAATGTCAATAACACGGCAGAAAACAATCTTGCGTGTCAAACATGTTTTTTGTAGTTCCCACCGCCCTGCAGATCATGGAGATAAGGTTATAAATATTTCATTGTGATGATGGGAACATCTCATGCATGAGTTTGCGGTTTGTGAAAACCCAAAGCTCCATTTAACAAATGATTAACTAGGAAGTCTGGCTTTGAATCTCAGAACTCTTTTTTAGAAGTACTGATCATGACTCGTGAGTTTTTCCAGTCAACACTGACTGGAAATGATGAGGATGTTCTGTGACACAGCAGTTTTTGAGCTCCGATGCTGCCAAGAGTCTGAACTTGGCTCCTCCCATTGCAGCACTTGCAGACGTCCTGTTTCCAAAATCCAACGACTCGATGCATAAAACATCTAGCAAGGCTCTACTGAGTCTGTTTGCACAAAACTCTCTATTAACTGAAATATTTACTAGTGTTCACCATAACCTCACCCACTCTGCTGTGATCAGCCAAAAACAAATGTTTGTCACTGCGATTCACTAATCCCTGTAATCTCCACCTCCAAGGGACTTGTTGTATAAACAAAGCAGAGCATGATTACACAGCTGCCTAGAGGAGGAGCGAATACCATTATAATGTCATGATGGGCTCTGCTCTCGTAACCTCTCGTTCGCTGAGATTTCAGGAGGAAAGAGAACTAAAAAGTAATAACTTAAAAACATCATGATGAGGGACTTACTACATCTTGGAGAGGAAGACTTCAAAATTTGAAACATAAATTAGGATAGTGCGAGTTTACCAGTAGTTGCTTTTTAATCTCACAATCCATCCCTAACTCGTGAACAAAACCCTACGTTTCTTAAACCCCTGGTATACACAGGGAAAAATTCTCTTTCAATCAAATCAAATTATTCCTATTGTTATCTTATCATGCTAATCATCCAATTTGAGGTTGAATATCTGTATAATCCAGGTGCTGTACAACATTTACTTTCTTCTCATCCTGTAAAGCCTTGAGGTCAATCCAGCTGTTCTACAGTACTTTGTAGAGCAGATCGCTCTAATTGGGCGATCACAGGATCGTGCCAGATGGTTCTGATCCGAAGCTCCAAGTCAGACTAAGAGATGAAATCCTCCTAAATCTTGTGTTTACGATATCAGCGTCGCCCCAGTGATCGTCGCGTTGCTGCTGTTAAAAGAAACCTTTTTTGATATTTTAAAAAGACACATGTTCATAGCTTCACTGTCTCCAGTCGCTCCAGATTAATACTGGATGTGTCGGAGAGTTATTGTTCATGAATGTTTCATGGCTTCACTGGCGTGTCTCTGCCGCGCTGCTGCCAGCTACCATTACAGAAGAGAGTGAAAGATGCCTTCAAGTGCACCAGACCCTTTTTTTTGTTTAAGCATCTGTAATAATCAGGAGCGTTGGACCACGTCAATGAAATAAATTACCCATGGGGCAACATGAGATCAGTACTGGGTGCCCAAAACGGCGTGTGACGTTTAATATTAATGTGATTTATTTGGAACAATTCTGTCGGAATAGTTTTTGCGGAAAACTTATTCTTTCTGATGTAGTTTTGGTTTTATTTTAGGATAAGTTTTTATTTAAACTGACAATGTTTGTCTTGTCAGTATTCATTTGAGGATAAACTGCGTTAACAAATTCTGATATGTTAGTATTTAAAAAAAATCTTCAAAAGCTTCATTTGAAATAATTAAACCCAAATACTTTACTGGTCTGGTCTGGTAACTGTGATATAATTGTCAAAATGGGGTCATTTTGAATTTAAAGAAAAATGAGGTGCAAATTTAAAAGCTACTGTGGCTATGAAGGCAAATGCATTTTCACGCTTTATTGTCCGGCAGATATAAAGAGTCACCGTGTGTTCTTTTTCGGCTTATAAGCCGATGGAGGCGTCAGGTTTTCTCCGCTTTGTTGAGCCTCTAGCTTGAAAATCAACTAATCAATCTGGCAGTGGAAAAAAGGGAAGCTTTCATATTCCATTTTTTCAAATGTAATCCCGGCCTCTTCCGGTGTCACAGAGGCTAAAAAGAGCCAGTGGCTGGAGAAGGAGGAGAAAGCTCGCCAGCTGAGGGAGCAGCAGCTGGAGGAGCGACGGCGGAAACTAGAGGAACATCGGATCAAGGCTGAGAAACGACGAGCGGCCTTAGAAGAACGGCAGAAACAGAAGCTTGAGAAGAACAAGGTAGGTTTAATCCAAAACATGTTTTTTTTTTTTAAATAGTTAAACTTTTATTCATTTGTCGCAGGAGCGATACGAGGCGGCGATCCACCGCTCAGCCAAGAAGACGTGGGCGGAGATACGCCAGCAAAGATGGTCCTGGGCCGGAGGTGTCGGACAAAACCAAAACCAGAAAGGTACGTTAGACATGCCCTCTTGATTCAAGCGACTTGTCGTCTATTTTGTGGATTGGCTGGTTGTCACAGACTCGAAGCCTTAAGATCCTGAACTCTGGGGTCTTGTGATCTGCCATATGCCAGAGGATTTAGAGACGATCAATCATTTGTTTCTCAGGCAGAATCATCTCCATCTGTCCGTCAATGGAGGTAGGAAGTGATGTCAGTGACTTTTGAGGGAATAAAATCAGCCACCGGTTTAAACTAGAAACAAACTTGTGGAGTTTATAGATTTTAGTAACGATAAAGAGTTTTATCGATTGGTAAAGAATCATTTATTCTTATGAATCCACAAATAATCCACTTCACTAATCACTTCAGCTATTTTTGTACATCACTAACTCAACTGTAGGTGAACTAAACAACTTGTTTTTGTCCAAAGACAATGTCCTAGTTATCCAGGATAATCCACAACAATCCCTGCTCTAAGTTTTCACTGGACCTCCTGCTAAAGGGAATAAAGCTTAGTGTGCTTGTATTATCCAAGGTAATGGGAACGCTGATCTGGGGAGATTGTACACACTTTTGTCACGTTTTATAATACGCTGTGTAATGGAAGCTAGTTGTCCTTTTAGACGTTTGAAAAAACACTAATTTAACTGTTGTGATCGTCAAGGTTCTGTGATACACTAACAACAAATGTTTTGTAAATAGGGTTTTGAGTGTGTTTAGTGTTCATTTAAAATAAGTAATATTATGGTGCAGATCAAAAGTGTGTCGAATCTGACATATAATACTATTTTCTATGTTTAGGATTAGATTATGTTCCCTTTACCAAAATAACAAAATGGTAAATTAACTAAATAACCTTTTTTGATGTTTTTTGAATGTTTAAGGTCCATATCAAATGTTTTATAAATATTTACCCCTTAGTGTTGTAACACTGTATCAATGTGTTATTAAGTTTATTATTATATTTCCCACTTGTGTCGTAAATAGGTACTGCAATGTACATTATTTGATTTGCCTTTTTTTTATTTTTACAAATGTACACAAAAGTGTATAAAAACGCGATGAAGCATCTGTGGAGAAAATGTGAAAAAAATTGTGAAAAAAGTCAATGTTACTAACTGTTGCTTTAAGGAAATAAGTACTTTCTTTAGTAGCGTGTGCCCGATGCATGTTTATAAAAGAGACCGTCACGGGACGACACAGGCCCCCCCCCCTCCACCTCAGTCATGTGACCCGTGTGAACATCTGTATGGCGCTCTCTTGGCTTCTCAGGCAGATGCTCAGTGTCAACGGTCAACCTGCCCAAACACGTGGACTCTGTCATAAACGACCGACTCTCCAAGTCCTCTGCCACACTCTGGAACTCCCCCAGCAGAAGTAAGGCTACGTTTGGAATGAACTCCTCCTCCCCCTGTACCCCGTTTACCTGCACCCATCACTCCATCAAGTCGCGTCCCTGTGGCCTCTTTGTTTCTCATTTCTCCGAGGTGGATTTTGGGTGGTTTGGTTTCTGCATGCTGACATTTTAAGCTTGGTGATCAAGTGAATTTTGATTTTGTTGTCTTTGTCTTTTATTTTTTCTTTTGGTGGTTTCATTTCATTCCTGATGTTCCTTCCTCCAAGTGTTGGATTTCAGCTTTACTCAAAGCCATGACTTTATGTTGGTATCACTGTGATTTCACTGTTATGATCTGGGAATTAAGAGGATTATTTAATTAAATTCGCCTTGTTTTTGTTCCTGCTCATTCAAATATGTCTCCACTGCAGCAGCAGCTGCTCTTGACCTTCTGACAAAGGTGGACGCCATCAACTGAGTGTATTTTCCAGTCAAATAATCAACATTTTGTTTGTTCTTCAGCGGCTCGAAGTCTCGCTCTGAGTCCGTGGGAGAGCAGTATCGTGGACCGGCTGACCACCCCGACCTTGTCCTTCCTCGCCCGGAGCCGCAGCGCTGCCAGCGTCCTCAGCAACGGCAAAGATGGACGTAAGTTGTCCCGCTTGAACGTTCTGAGTAGTTTTAATCTAATGAGACGCTTCCCTTCTCTAGACTCTCTTCTCTGTCCTCGCTCGTCATCGGCCAGCCCCCTGACCTTGTGCAACCACCAGCCCCATCACCGCTGCTCTGACCGCTGGAGGGTGACGTCCAGCACACCGGACATTACCCAGAGGCACCACAGACGGAGCTCCACACCTGTGAGTTACTCACACACATTAGTTTTTAATCCGTGATGGGCATTAATGTTTCATAAAGACAATTTTTTCTATAGTGATTAATATTAAAATGATAGATCATGAAAAAAAAAAAATATATATTTCTTAGATATGCGGAGATATAGTGTTATTTTTTATACAATCATATACTGGGAGTCATACACAATTTTGGTTTTGTATATTTCTCTTATATTATTGTAGAATCAAACTGCAATCAACTATTTCAACACTTTTTCTTTTACTCAAACAAGTTTTAACTGTTATCCAACAATTTCAACTATAATCTTACAATTTCCAATTGTAATCCAACATTTTTCAACTATAACCCCAAATATTTTCAGATGTAATCCAACAATTTTCAACTGTAATCCAACAATTTTCAGATTTAATCCAACAATTTTAACTGTAATCCAACAATTTTCTACTTTAATCGAACAATTTTCAACTATAACCAAACAACTTTCAAATATAATCAAACAATTTTCAACTATAATTAAACTATTTTCAAATATAGCCAACAATTTTCTACTGTAAATAAACAATTTTCAACTGCAATTCAACCATTTTCAACTTTAATAAAACAATTTTCAGCTATAATCAAACAATTTTCAATTTAAATCAAACAATTTCCAACTGTAATTAAACAATTTTACACTGTAATCCGACAATTTCCAACTATAATCCAACAATTTTCGATGGTAATCCTGGATTCATTAGATACTTTATAACCATAAATCAACAACTTTCTTGTTTTTGAAATAAACGTCAAAGAAAGAAATGCAAGCAGAGCAAGAGTCTTACAAACACTTGAATAAATGCAGGACAATTTTATTGAATAACAAAAGAGAAAAACAGCCGTTTAAACATCACCACCGATGATGTCAGAAGACAAAATGCTCAGAACCTGCTTGTGGCCCGTGGGCTGCACTTTGCCCACGTTTGAAACAACCCTTTTGTTTGGTCTTGTGCAGCTGGATAAAAACAAGAAAGAAAAAAGGGACAAGGAGCGAGAGAACGAGAAGGAAAAGAGTGCCCTTTCAAAAGTGTTAAAGAAGAGACAGTCTCTCCCCAGTATGAGACACAGACAAGATCTAAGGTAAAGATTGTTCTAATGTTTTAAAATTCAACTTTATGTATTAAAGTCTAATATATATACATATATTTTACTTCAGTCCCAGCCCTTTAGCAAGGCAGCGGCCCTCATCTCCAGCCACGCGTAGAGGCAGGACTGCGTCTCCGAGCCCCGCCGCGTCCCCGAAGCCTCCGTCGACTCGCGGCAGCCCCTCAACCCCTAAAGCTAGGCCCAAGAGAGCCAGGACCCCGGCCAGGATCGACCACCGAACCTGCTCCTCCCCCATCCCGCTGGAGAGAGTGAAGGAGCCTCGTCGATCTGCCACCCCCGAGAGAAGAGGTGAGGCAGAACCTCAAGACGCTGATCGTTCAAGAAATAAGTAACATAAAGAAACAGTGTCTTTTTAAAAGCTAGAACTTGCAAGCATTACAGGTTGGTATGTGAAACTCCAGAGTGGTTTCATCATGATTTTTCTTTGGAAATGTTGGCTTAACAAAAACATCATTTAATCATTTTAATTATAAAGTTCATGTAAGATAGTCTATTTTCTCAGTGATTTTTTGTTTCATATCATAAAATTAAAAGACTTTCAAGCAAGTAATAAGTAAGTAAATTATATTTATCGAGAGCTTTTCCAGACCAGGGTCACAAAGCGCTTAAACAATCAAAACAATATTCAATAAAATATATACTTAAAAGGTCAAGATAACACAGAGAACAACACAGGAGTTCCAGAAAATCAAGGAAAAGCCTGAACAAATAAAAATGTCTTGAGATGTTTCTTAAAGGAGTCAGTAGATCATCAAACACAGAGAGAGAGGAAGATCGTTCCAAAGCTTAGGAGCAACAGTCTGGAAGGATTTCTCTCTTCTGGTCCAGTAGTGTGTTCAGGAACCATCAGTAGATTCTGATCCACAGACCTCAGAGCCCGAGCTGGGGTGTAAGGCTGGATCAGATCACTGATGTAAGGGACTGAGGAGCCTGACCATGAATAGATCTGAAAGTAAGAACAAGAATTTTAAAGTTGATCCTGAAAGAAACTGGCAGCCAGGGAAGAGATTTAAGGATCGGAGAAATGTGAGTTCTTCTACTAGAGCCGGTCAGAACTTGAAATGGACTGTCCACACGTAAAACCTATATTTTACGTTGTCTTAATATTTACTCTGCAAAATAAATTGCTTGTCGATCCATCTCTACATTCTATATTTAGTGTCTAATAACTAAACAGTAAATATACACCTTAGTTATTTATTTTTGCCTCACTTTATTGAAGTTATTATTCCTCTTAAGGCTCCCCACTCGTCCCAGCGGCTTCAACGCCTCCTCCACCGGCCAGGGCGGCCTCGACACCGGACTCCTCCACAAAAACCATGGCGGGGACCAACAGCCAAGAGGAAGCTGCTCGCATTCTGACCGAGAAGCGACGCCAGGCTCGCGAGCAGAGAGACAAGGATGAGCTAGAGCGGCAGGAACAGGAGGAGAAAGAGAGGTGAGATCTTTTCATACTTCTTCTGCTGATCAGACATCCATGAATCAGAGAGTCTGTGTTCTCAATGTTTAAGGTGGCATTAACAGTGTTTTTTTTCCCACAACCTTTTCGTAAGGATCTTGAAAGAGGAGCGGGCGGCCAGGGAGGCGGTGGAGAGACAGCAGAGGGAGGAGGAGGCGCGAGTGATGGCCGAGGAGCAGAGGAGGAGAGACGAAGCTCGACGCCTTGAGGAGGAGAAGGAGGCAGAGGAGAAAGCCAAAGTCGAGCAGGAGGAGAATCTGCGTCTCCAGAAACAGGTTCAGTTCTTCTCCTGTCGCTTTAAACGAGTCAGGACGTCACAGGGTTTTGCTCATGACTGAAAAAAACGTCATTATTAGTAGTATCTTTATCTTTTTAAATTAGATTACATTTTTATGTTATTACACAATATTACCATTAATTTTGTATATTAGTTTGCCAATGATGTCCCAACAGTTGCTTTCACTTCCATCACCTAAATAATTAAATTTGATCCTATGTTCTATAAATATTGATTATTTTGTTTGGTGAAAAGATTTGATCAATTCATTTATTTTATCTTTTTTTGTGCGTCGGTGCGATTTTTCTTTCTATCCTTTACTATTTGGCGACCCCTTGTGGCCATTGCTCCGATTACAGAGCGACTAAAAACGTCTCATGTTCATGTGACTCTTGGAAACGGAATCTCTCGTGTGCGCTTGTAAACAGTAATTGCAGTCACCACACCCTTTTTCACAAAACAAAAAAAAAAACATGTTCTGTTGCTGTGGAGTTTTTTCCCTCCTTTTTAAAGTGTGGTCGGTGTGTGTTTCAGAAGGAGGAGGCTGAGGCCAAAGCCAAGGAAGAGGCGGAGAAGCAGCGACTGGAGAGAGAGAAACACTTCCAGAAGGAGGAGCAGGAGAGGCTGGAGAGGAAGAAGGTAGTGCCCGAAACATCTGTCCTCGTAGCAGGGAATTAAGGGAGGGATGTTTAGTTTGAATAATTCATCTTTGATATTTCAAGTGACTTATGTCGTCTCGTTTTTAAAAGTCTGTGAAACCAAATACGTGTTTTCATCTTATCCTGGATCAGCCGTGTACGTGCCACAATTAAATAAAGCTGGATGTGTGAAGTTATTTATACTGAACAATAACCGCTCTCTTGGAAGCCAAGGCTGTCGTTTGCCACCATTGTTCCACTTTTATTTCCTGCTTATGTCCTCTTTTTATCCAATGGAAACACAGTGTTCTCCTTTGTCCTCGACTGAATAGTAAATCAAAGTTTATTTATTCCCAAAATGAATGCCGAAGTAATGAACCCATTGTCTGTGAATAATCATCCGTCGTAAAGTTAATGGTAGTCAGCTGTGACTTCTGGCTGTTGTTATCTTTTCGTGCGCCAATTATTTTGAAGAAGACACAAATATTTTCTCTCCTTCCTGCTTCTTTGAGTAGGAAAATGTTTCTTGAAGGTTAGTCTTCGCTCGATCAAGGGTCTCTTAACATATTTCCTGTTCGATTCAAGGCTTTTATTCTCCCCCAAGTGAACTTAACTGAGTCTCAGGCTAATTCTTTTGAGAAAATTATCATTATTATTTTACTCAAAACACCGTAATAATTAAAAAAAATATATTTATATGAATAGTTGCTTTTTTCTGTGCAGGCAATGAGTTCACTGAGAGGGAGTGAGATGATAAGAGAGCAGTGTTAGAAAAGTTATTGCTGTCGTGGACTGGGAGGTAGAATAATAACCGTCATAATGAGTCAAAGTTTGTTAAAAGTAAATGTTAATGCATCTTCTTAATTAGCTTATTCATGTCATTTCTTAATAAAGTTAAAACAAAAAAAAGTTGTTTATCTGTTCACTTGATATAGTCCTGATGTTTATTTTTTTCGAACTATGAGATTCCTGGTCATCTGAAACCATAATGAATTGAAGTGAAACAAACTCCAGTCGAGGGGTTTACTCAAGGGGACCTCAATAACGGAGTTACGGATCATAATTGGATCACATTTTAACCTCTGACCTTTCTTTCTGCAGCGTCTGGATGAGATCATGAAGAGGACACGCAAGACGGACGGAGGCGAAAAGGTAATGACGTAGAATTGTTTCATTCTCAGTATTAAACAAGGTATAAAAGAAGTTACTCAGAGCACCAAAATCAAATCGCCGACTGTATTTACTGCACCTTTGTTGTCACAACCTCTGAAATACTTTGATTGACAGCTCCACCTCCAGAGTTGACGTGATATACTTATCTCACAATACAATTCCACGCAATATATTCAGCCTACAATACGAAATATTTTGATACATTTACATCATTTTCTGATTTCAATTTTAGTGACACTGTCATTGGCTTCACTGGGTTAAATGGTTAAAACTTGAAGTCAATATCTGTTCAAACATCAGATTTAAAAGCATCCTCTCGTCCTCAGTCATCACCAGGATCTCAGAGGGTTTAGTCCTTTAGCTGGGGAGGAAGTAATGACCGCTGCCACCTAGTGGCCGGAAGATTGTACGCAACACCAAAATGCACCAAAAAACGCCACGACGAAGATAGTTATAAATTAATAAATAAAAAAAATCAAATTATTTTATTTTACACACGCTTTATTGAAACATAGGCCGTAAAAGAGCTATGCTAAAAATAAAATAGTAATACTTGAAAGCAGTTTTGACAGTCAATTGTCATCGATCTACAGTGCGTTTGTAATGAAACATGTCAACTCACTTTTCTCTTACAGAAAGAAACTAAATCGTCACCGTCTCAGATCAACGGCAAAGACAGCAGCAAAGGTAAGATCGATTCATTATTTTCTCCATGAGTCTCTTGCTCAAAATGCTAAAGAGAGCAGCTGTGTTCGCCGCACAGTTGCAGTCAGACTCCATCACTGAACAAAGAGCAGATTTGCACTTTCTTGTGCTTCCAAACCCCGCAGCGGAAAGTCTGGACAGGAAGTTCGGGCTCAAAGCAGCAGCAGCCTGCAGCCAGTTCTCGCCGTTCGTATTCGCGGCTTTTATGCGATTGATTCATCGAGATTCTTGTCACGGGCTCGAAGATTTACGATTCAAGATGGTCATTGAGCCAGTGATGTGGTCAGATGCCAGTCAGGGTTGGAGATCAGAGGCACCGGTTTGTCCTCCAGCATGTGGACGGGTGACTCAGGGAAGATGGCATCAGTTCCTGCCGGATCCAGATGCTGAGACTATCAAGTAACATCCAGCTTGAACATTTAAAAACCTCTATTTGTTGACATGTAGAAGTATTTAATATGCTGGCCCCAGCCTTTGAAAATCCCATTTGACCGATTTGTTTTTAACGATGGCAGATGTTCTGCCTAATTTCTGGATTTAGAAAGATATCTTCCTCAACCTCTAACAGCTGTTGTCTCCCTGCAGAGATGGACAACAAGACGGAAAACGAACAGAGCTCTTCCGCTCCGGCTGTGAACGGAGTCCAGTCCGTCCGACAGGAAAACGGTCACTTCGAAGAGATCATCCACCTGGCGCACCACGGCAACGGCACCAACGGAACGCAAGAGAAGTCCGACATCTGCGTGTCCGACGAGCCCATCCTCAAGTACGACGGAGAGGAGTCGTTCATGAAGAAAACAAACGCCATGAAACCACAACATGTTGCAGGTACGACGACTCCTCCGTGATTTTTTTTTTTTTAATACATTTGATTGACAAACAAAATAAATATTATCCAAACAGGTCAAGATAAATTAACATGTTAAAAACTAGTGATGGTCTGATGAAGCTTCATGAAACAGTGTCATGGAGTTTAGAGGTCAGTAGGTGGCGCCATCAGTTTAAAAATGATGTGATGTTTCATTAGAACAGTTGTTTAAAAACAAAGTAAAATAGCGCAGAGACTGCCATCTAGTGGACTCTGAACATAATGACACTGCTTCATGAAACTTCATGACAAATCAATAAAACAACTTATTTAATTCAACAATTTGTGCTGGCTAAGGGGCGTAAAATGGTTTAAGTGAAACAGGAATTGAACCGGTGAAAGAAATAAATTAGATAAACTATATACTATTCATTTGTATTCTTAATTTTCTTTAAGTGCAGGCAGAGTAAGGGAGTCCAAATACAGGGTCAAGGTGACCCGAAGGCCGAAAAACAAATGTGTTTGTGGTTGTGTTGTTTCTGGGTCAAGGTGCGTGACCTCCCTGGCTTTACAGAAAACAATATGCAGTGGTGGAGGTTGTTTAACGCGACACAGAGACAACACAAGGGATACCACAAACACACTCCGGTCACTTTTACCCTGAGATAACAAGGATTAAAGAATAAAGATAATCACTTCAAATGTTATCGTTTATAGTTACAGATAAAATAGAAAAACTCAGCCTAAATTCAATTAAACAACAAAGTATGTATCAAATTTGCCCCTGGTCAGTTGAGTTTGAGACCCCTGGGGTTAGAAGATTAAACAAAAAGATTTCAAGATTGAAATTAATCCAAAAGGAACTTCATAACACCACAAAAATGTAATAATCTGTTCCTCCTTTTATGAGCAATGCTTAATGAAAGTTTAATCTAAATACATTTTTAACTTTTACCTGCTCAGTATGAGCGAGGGATCAGGTTTCAAAGGAAAGATTCCCTAAAGAAACGTCAAGTAGCCAGAAATACCAAAACCACACTCGAGAGCGAGGACCCCCCCGTTGGGTTGCAAGTGTCGCTACAACGTTCCACTCACGCCCGTCGGGTCGCGCCGAGGCCATATGAAAGGAAGACGGCAGTAAACAGTGCGCGTCTATACAACCGACGACAGCTTTAATTAATCACTCCGGCCTCCAGCCAGCGTGGATCGCTAGAATAGCTGAGCTGACGGAGACACTTCTTTCACGATCTTTTCGCCCGCCAGGGAAACGAGACCCCCGAGGTAATTAAGCGTCACGTCAGGCCGCACTCATCTCCCCCGCCTAGCGGCGCCGCCATGCTCACCTGTCGCTTCACTTCTGTAAATGTTAGACACTCGATATTTGTGAGCCCAAAAGGACACTCGTGGGTTATAGAGGTGTTTTGAAAGCTCATTTTTCCTCTGACTTTATTTTTTCACAGAGGTCCTGTAACGAGCTTTAGTGTTGAAGTGTTCACTGCCCCCCCGAGGCCGCTGACCTCCCGCCAGCCACGCCATCCAGTGGGGGAAGCCATGTGACCTGTGCCAATCAGCGACCTTTACCCCTTTGACCCCCCTAACCCGCTTCTGTCTGGAGGGGGACGCACACGCCTGACAATACGGTGACAGGGACTCGTGACTTGCAGGTGCGTCAGGTGATGGTCGCGGCACTGGATCCACGCACCTTATGAGAAGAACACGTTTATTTAACGATGGGTACATTTGTGAATAATGTAAATGAGAAGACAGTGTGAGGATTTTTTTTTTTTTAGAAATGTCTTGAAAAGGGATTCAGTTACGGCTACTCTGCCGAGTAGAACCTATGTTCATGTCGTTGTCCTGCTGTGTAAAAATCTAACTGCAAGAGTTTTGTAAAGACTTTAGGTTGAAAACACTAACTGTAAACACTGTCCATTACTTAAAAAGCTACTGTTTGATCGTACGCAAACATGTTTCCATGACAGGTTAAAAGAAAATCTGCTACTAAATAGCTTATTGTGTAGCATGGTTGTTCGCATTTGGACGGAATAAAATCAACAGGATACAAATGTGTTTCATTTACGATGTCGATGGGATAATCTTGAGTCTAATAAAAGACAAAAAGTTCAGTCTCTTGTTTTTTTTTTACACTTCTTTGTTGAAATTAATCTTTCAAGCGAAAAGAAAAAAATGACCTTAACCCATATGTTATCTGAGGGTCAAGGTGACCCGGAGGCGCAGAAACAAATGTGTTTGTGGTATCCCTTGCCTCCGTTTTCCGGGCCGACAAAATAGTGTAAACATTCGTGTTATTGTTGTATCTTATTAGAAGTTTTAAATGTATTTTGAGGGACAATTGGGAATGAGGGAAATTAGAAAATAAGGTCCAAAAACAAAGGAAAACAAGTGCTGTGTGAAATGTTTAGTTAGCTGACAGAAATAAAATTACTAAATTCAGTAAAACAAGAGCAGCTTAAACATGTTGACTTGAAAAAAAATAAAAATAATCAAGTGCACTAGTGTACACACTCGTTGACACTGAGAAACAACAGGCAGGTGATGAAATTAAAAGTTAAATTCACCAACAAAAGTTGTGGAAATTATAGACAGCAGGTGAATCCTGGTCTGTTTTAACTCAGACGTGCATTCCACTTGTGCTTAGAAGTTGAAGTTTAATGTTTCCATTTGCAACCCAGATGTCAAAAAATAAGATAAATGTACCTGTGTCCTTATAAGCTAAGGGGCATCATTCTTATTTCATATTTTTCGGGGTAAATTCTCCAACTTTACCACACAGAGGTTTGTTTTTTCAAAGGTTACTTGAACTTATGTCAGACTTAATATTAATATAACATCCGACTGTGTTCATTTCTCATTAAAAACAAATATCTAGTAGGTAAATGTATGAAGTTCACCAATGGCTGTTGTACTGACTGCACAATGACTTATTTTAATACAAATAGTTATTTAATCTACTTCAAGGTGTTACAATGGTGAAGGCAAACAATCTCACAGCAATAGCTTAGATGGAATAAGGCCCTATTTTCAAGTACTTTTCAAAAAAGTCCTAGAATCTACCCCCCGTTTAAAAAACCTCCACCAGAGGGCGCACATCTGCAGGTTAAAGGAAACACAGGTTACCTTTTTCTAGATTCAACCCTTAAAATTGACTTTAGTCTACTTTTACATAGATGCAGAGGCAAGCAAAGCACTAATGAAAAAAGAGCATTACGGGCTTTAAATAAACAGCTGGGCAGATGAGAGCAGTTCTCTCAAGGGGGACGTGAAGACCAGTGGGCTCTATTTTTAGGGAGGTGTCAGAGGGGCAGGACATAGTGGCGTGGAGAGTCGTGACAAGGTCCTGGGTGGAAAGGAAAATGAGTGATGGTTTTTAAATGAGAAGATTATTTATGTCACTTCTTGTGATTTTTTATTTTAAATTTAAAATAAACAACTTCATGACAGTGCTCACATGAGTGTGAGTCCGCCCGGCTGCCACTGGACCACTTCTGGCTTTTCCCCCCTTTACTTCCCTGTGAAAGCCAAAATGTTACTGATAGCATGGGCTCCTTTAATTGAAAATATCTTTATGAAAAATGTGTGTACAAAAGTTGCGAAGAAATCTGCGACCATTGCTTTCCTGTTTCAATTGCTCTCAAAAGTGTTAACATTTAGTAAACAGATCAAATACTTTTTAGTAATTTCTATCAAAAACATAGAACACTTCTCATCATGCATTCATTAAAAATCTGTCAATAATAAAATAAAATTATGTAATAGCAAGGATCTGGCGATACCATACGTTACACAATAAAGGGACAACGTTACAATATATTGCGATACTTAAGGAAAAAGGATATATTGGTAGTATTTTCTGAGAACTTGACTTTGGTGTTGCAGAAATGACAGACCACATGAGCGTAACTGCTTTCATTTCTTTTGAAAACCTAAATATATTTAAACATCAGCTGCTGGAGTCGACTGTATCCTCTCATTCTCAGTCAGGATTTCATTGTTCCTTAAGCTAAGGAGGACATAATTCCACCACAAAAAAAATATTGTCCTGTTTTCCTGTGTTGTGTTTCCAAAACTGGTGATAAAAGTATGAGATTCTAATAATGACTGCTGCCATCAAGTGACCGGAAGTTTAATTGCGACAAAAAAAAGAAAAAGAAACACACTTTGTTTAACTGTAAACCATTGAAGAACTATAATAGAAAAAGTGAAATATGATTTGAAAAAAATATCAATACAGTGCTCACCCCTAGTATTGACCGTACTGTATGACCACCCTGGTTATAGGACAACCCACCTATTTTTAAGAATCTTAAAATTTTACTTAATTTAATAAGAAAGACTTTTGTAAGACAAATATTGAGTAGAGATTAAACTTATCTTAATGTTTTTGCAAGCTTAATGTTTAGTGTGTCCTTATTTCTGTGACTTGTGTCTTTTTGAACAACTTCTTGTTGAGGTTCAACAATAACAACATGCAGTTTTGTTCATCTGAGTGTGTCTGTGTTCACTTCTTAGTGTGTGTGTGTTCACTTCTTAGTGTGTGTGTGTTCACTTCTTAGTGTGTGCATGGGTTTACAGGAGACACACCCGCCACTGTTTTCAGCTATAAATCTCTCCACCAGTGGACAGCATGGAATTTTTCAGATATTTTGGAACCATACATACCCACAGTGGGGGGGTCATAGTGGGGTCAGACATCCAACCCAAGACCACCTCCACCACTGCTGCTGCCACAGTTTATTGTTCACCCACCTGTGCTCCGTTTATGCTCTCTAACCAAGAGTAGCCCATTATTATCTGCTCAGCAACAGTCTCTGCTCAAACAGCTGCTCCGCTAATGAAAGGCCAGAGATGGGTCAACGCTGACAGCAGATCTGAGACCGGACCGGTCTGGCAGAGCCCGACAATCTTTTAGCTGCTCCACCGGGAGGAGACGGGATTTAAAGGTGATCCCACTCGGTCCCTGTTCTGGGCCTCGTTACAACCGGAGCCTCCCACTGAGGTTGCAGGGAAACATGAGAACCCGTCCCTACAGGGGGGCTAGTTCAACCAGGATCATAATCAAAACCTGGTTCTAGGAACATGAACCAGGTCGTTTATACTCAACAAATTCACAAAATAATGAGGCAATAATCCATCAAAGAGAGGAGGATAAAAACCAGGAATGTGCCTCAACTTATTTAATGAGAATTCTAGTTATTCGTTACAATTGATCAATCGCTCTGAAAAGTCCTACATCCATCCTGCTAAACAATAAACCTATCAATAACTCTTCACTTCAAAAAAAGCAAGTGTGTGAATCTGTATATTTTGAGAGTTATGCTACTTATAAAAAGTGTAAAACTAGTCAAATAACTCAGAAAAACTGTTACGGAGGAATGTATTTTAGTGAAATCTAAATTTCGCTAAAGCCATGATGCAAAAAAATTGCAGATTAAAGAGAACAAACATGTTAAGGTAAGTATATTTAAGTCTCCAAGAGCATTTTACTTTCCCATGAAACTATTATTTAAAGGAATTATAATGTATTATGTTTGCCTTTAAAAGCTGTTTAGATTTATGATAGGGGTTCATGATAGTCACAGCTTAAAAACAAGCTAGCAAAGGTAACCAGAAATCCAAAGAAGTCCAAAACAAAGTCCAAACGTCCACCAGGGAGGCAATTTCATGACTTAAACATTTATAAAAAAACAAACTTATTAATTGATAAACAACTTCCAGGATTTCATTTTTTTTTTTGCTAACCACGAAACCACCATAGACGTTAGTATTACCGAGTAGTCAAAACTATAGCAACGTTATTAAGCATTTCCAAAAAAGTTCAAATAAACATTCATAATACTTGGAAGTTAATTGACTCAAGGCTGTGTTCAAACCTTCTCATAGTAGAAAGAAATACAGAATGCTGCTAAAAATTAGGAAAATGAGAGTCATTTGACACTGATAACTGGCATACGTTGCCACCATCTTTCCAACTTTCTTTGTCCCCGTATAAAATAAAAAACCCTTTGAAGTCCATCCTAACAGTAATCTCCAGCTATGACAGAGTAACAGATACATGAAGACCAGCCTTAGACTTCACAGTGAACAAAACCCCCTGTTGAGTAACATAACAACATTGGGTTACTTACAAAGATCTGTTGTCCCTCCATGTTTACACTGACAGCTTTATGGAGGCTCAGCCAATCATCACACCAAACAGTTTGTTGCTGGCTCGGTTATTTTCAGTTCATTGCATTACTAGGAATTAATCCAGGTTGGACTCTTCGTGGCAGCTACAGTAATTCTGGATGATTTGGGCTCTCATTTGTTTGTGGTATGGATGTAAAAGCATGCAAGAGGATCATGTGAAGGAGGTATCCAGAGGTTACCAGATATCAAAGAATTTGAAAGTGGATACACCCTGGTGTCTTCCTATGTTAGTTTTGGCGAGCGAAGGTGCAACTAATAACTCACTCTCTGATGGACTGGCACCATCTGGGGAGGGGGTCTTTGGCATCTCCAGGTTTTTTTAATCATTGGTTGCTGCGACACTGAGCTACAACAACTTTAGTTACCGTATTTTCCGGACTATAAGTCGCTCCGGAGTACAAGTCGCACCAGCCATAAAATGCATAATAAAGAAGGAAAAACATATATAAGTCGCACTGGAGTATAAGTCGTATTTTTTGGGGAAAATGATTTGATAAAATCCAACACCAAGAACAGACATGTCATCTTGAAAGGCAATTTAAAATAAAAATAGAATAGAGGCAACAACAGGCTGAATATTTGTACGGTATGCTTATGTTACATGACACAACTGAGTACGTGCCTAGTATGTTAACATAACATATTAAGTTATTCAGATAACTATAGCATAAATAACTAAGAAGTTTACCAAACCATCCGTGTAACTCCAAATAACTCAAATCCAATGAAATCTTCATCCTCGGTGTCACTTTTAAACAACTCCGCTAACTCCGGAGGTAGAAGATGCGGCGCTTCCTCTTCTACGTCGAAATTATCAACACAGGCCTAGAGCGCCCTCTTGAGGTTTAGTGTGACAATAACATGTGAAATGATATACCGGTAATAATGTGCTAATAATTTCACACATAAGTCGCTCCAGAGTACAAGTTGCATTCCCGTCCAAACTATGAAAAAAAATGCGACTTATAGTCCGAAAAATACGGTACTTGGCAAAGGACACTTCAACAGCCCAGACCTAGGAAATGTTTAGTAGTGACCACATCACAACTACTGCTTATCCAAGTGGCTTTGCTATTTGCACTTTTAGCTATTATGTAGCTAGTTGGATACGGTGGTGCCTCATTTATTGCAGGGGTAACGTTGCATTAAACAAAATGTGTGAAGTAGTGATCGTTTACTTTTTCTACTTAAATGTTCTACTTAATTTAAATTTTCAAAATTCATAAACCACATTTTATTGAACTTGAAAACGCAACATTGCATATGAGGTGCTATCCCGCGCTCAACCACCCTCTAACACTGAGCTGAACTGCTCCCGTATGCTTTGCCGCCCAGTCAACCGATCTCAGCTGTCGATCACTACAGCCACATCACTGTGTAAAATAGCTTCTAATAACAGAACCTCAAAGAGACTATCCGTGTTCCCACATCGTCTGTACACCCATGAGAATGAATACCACCTTCGCTAAAGTGCCCATGCAAGCGTGACACAAGACAACAGCCGTCCGAGGACCCTGGTGGGTTCAGAGAGAGCATAGAGGAGGAGGGGAGTCCAACCCTGCGTCGGACAGGCGGCGCTGGCCCTGGCTTGTCAACACGCTCTTACTGAAGCTTTCATGTGTGAATTAGAGCAAGACTTTTCCATATCACAGCAGCCGAGGTTAAAGGTCAACTAGACACGAACAAAGTGTCCCTGGTGAAACAGATACGGAAGCAAGAATGCCAGTGTGTGACCTTTAGATTACTTGACCTTACGTTTAATTCAATTCATTTCAGTGAAAGACATTATTTTATGTTTTCACTTGAATCTCTTGATAACAACTAGTGATGGTCTGATGAAGCTTCATGAGATAGAGTCATTATTTTCAGAGTCCACTAGATGGCGGTCTCGGCACTATTTATTTGTTTTGAACAACTGTTCTAATGAAACATTTTTAAACTGATGGCGCCACCTACTGACCTCTAAACAACATGACACCGTTTCATGAAGCTTCGTCATTCCATCACCAATAACATTGTCCCAGCTAACAAAGTGTTGCTGCAGAACAAGTCATTCTAAAAGGATCTTAAACTCTCGCTGAAAATAATGACGCACTGGGCCGTATAATTCAGTAGACACAACTCATGTCTATTGTTTGAAGGCGTGTCTCGACTGCGTAACATGAAGTTGTCTAGGTAACTACTGTGTATCAAAACAGCATACACTTGGTGACATTGAGCTCAACCAACACTTAGGTTGTTCTGGAATGCGGTAGATCACCACCAAACAGGCTTCAGGAATTTTCTAATTAAATGGCTTTTATATGGTGGCATAAAAACAGCAGAATCTCCTGAATTAAAGCTGCGCGAACGAGACTTCAGTAAAAGCTGTTTAAATCAAAATAATGTACATTTTATTACCAATATCATTGACCTACATTACAGGGGTCACCAACATGGTGCCCATAGACACTAAAGAAGTAGGGCTTTTTTCATTAAAACCTTCAAAATGATAGTTGAAGATTGTAATCAAGCATGGCAGTTTACAAAAGGAAAAGTTTTCCTTTTATTTTAGTATGAATTCTAGAACATAAAATAACTTTTTTAAACACATAAAGTATGTTGTTTTGTTGTCCACATGTGTACACTGCAGCCATTATTTCCGCCAAGTACTAGATTCAAAGCAGAAGACAGTTGAGGGAGAGAATCCTTAAGCAAACAGCTACTCTAGACAAGGTTCTTGGCACAGGATGCCCTTCCACTAAAAAGCTTGACTGTCAGATGTTATAACCAGAAAAGGGATCACAGCAAATCAAAGTAGCTCTTGCTTGAAACAAGGGTTTCTCAACCAGACAAGAAACAAAGAAACAAATGTCACTAAAATCAAAAAATCAACTATGAGAATTGCAGGAGAACAGTGGTCCAAGGTTTAACTGAGTTTTTCAAAACGGTTTTGTGTTCCTGTGAAAGTCAGTGTGTGTAACACGCACTTGTACGGAACTTAACTAACTATTCAAATTTCAGATGGAGCATTTTCTTCAAAGCTTTGATCCACAATGACCATTTTGTTGCTCATGAATAAAGCCAAATCATAGAATTGATTCCTCTGAAAGGACCAAGTGTTTGACAGCTTGAACAAATTTACTAAATCATTTCCTCGCTGTGGGAATTCATGAACATCTGCATGAAACTTGCTGGAGCGGAAAGTACCCGCTTTCGCACATTCAGCGTATCTTTTTTTTCCCCATTTACTTTTAAGTTGAACAAGAAATACAGCTGTGTCATCTGTTGCCGAGTTCTTGCATTAACATGACTCAGCTTGTCAACAGTCGAATTAGTCGGGACGTCCACTTCAAAAATCAACCGAGGAGCTTCTGTTGTTTGAGGTGTCTGGAAAAAAAAAGAAAATCTGTTTGTGGGAGGCAGATGTTAACATCCTGAGTAATCACATGTTTTGCTGAACAGAACTTGATCAAAAACAGTCAAGCGTTATAATTAAGCTATCACGGTGTAATGGTTTATTAGTAACTTTTTAAATCTAATCTGTAGGATTTAAAATAGTTTCTGGCTTGCTTAGTGTCAAGTTTTATTTTATTTTTATTCTTTTGCTGTATTGCTGTGGCTAATTGGCAAAAAAAAACAATTTCCTGAAGGAGACCTCCTGAGGCATCAATAAAGTTCTACCTAAAATAGAGTAACAATAAATGACACTCGCAGACTCTCCAGGCAGGAGAAACGCATAGTTAAAATAATGGCTAGAGAGAGAGAGAGTTCTACTACATGAGTCATGACTGACAGAAAAAATGAATAAAGTCAAAAAGTTACTTATTGTTGTATTAACAAATGTGTAATAATAGAATAAAATCTAAACATAAATAAGTCAAATTATTGTGCTACAACTTATCATTTATAATGAATATAAACGATAAAAGCGTTTGTTGTTTCAGCTTCTGCGTCCTTCCGCTTGGATAGTTCGCTTTAGAAATGTAAACGAACGTAACATTCCTTCACTGTTCCGGAAAATTAAACTCTAAAATTATACAACTTCCTAATCGCTCATCCCAGCAGATGGCCAAAAGATGAAATGTATCATGATGATTGGAGGGGATATAGCGTGAGTTTGTAAACTGATCATAAACCGTTTCCATAGAAACATCACACAGAACCTCACAGCAGGAGTCTGACCTGGAGTCATTTATTCACTCCTGTCACCACTGTCTTCTCAGGTTCTCCTGCTGAAGGAGTCTCACAGGCCCGGTGGCAGCTGACCCTCACGAACACGACAGTACTCCACCCGAATTTGCTTCCATCAGATTCTATTTTCTAAAACGTGGTCGTGTCGCGTTGCATTTCGCTAATGACTCTGGGTATTCCCGAGTGCAAATATTGTTACAGAGTCTGTGGCATCATATCAAAAGTTGGCCATGGGAAAGTAGATGCTAGCACATGTGACACAAGAACATGCTTTTGTTTAAACCAAACAGGACAAGAACAACTAGGGAACAGAATGTTTCCCAAAGACAATGCTTCCAGAAGCACAAAGTTATGTGGCATCGGTTTCAAAACAGTTGCACAAGACCTTCAGAAGTTCTCCGTGGGAAACCTATAAAGCACTTTGGGGAAAATCCCGCAAACATGCTCTGAGAACAAATAAACTCCCAACAGAAAAATTTAAAAATAAAACAAACTACCAGCTATAAGATATTTTAAATGTATTATCAACCTATAAACAAACGTTTGAACAGGGTGGCTGCCATCAGGAGGTGCTATATAAGGAAGCTACAAGCAAAACTGGTCGATTGGCATGAGTCGATCGATGGTGGAGACGGCAGCGTAAAAATGTTTGTCGTTGCAAAAAGACAACAAAAGCGATCCAAGGTTTTAAAAGATGATGGCCTGGACTTTACAATGAGTGTTATGGTAGATCAGTATATATACTTTTAAACTGCCTTTAATATAGAACTAGAAATAACTAGTAAAAAAGAGTGAACTTGTAGAATCCATGTGCACTTTTACTTCAACCGCACCGTTTCCTGTTGTTCACTGATTTAATCCATTTCATTTGTTTTCAGTCACGCTGGGACTCAACAAACCCCCTTGGGCTGTTTTTTTTTCAGTGTTTCCCTATCTGTGCTTTCGCTCTCACAGTGTTTTTTTTGTGACTAACCATTATTTTGAATAGATAGAACATTATAAGCAGCCATATGAAAATTATTAGGGCGCTTGTGAAAGTGGGTTCATAAAGGCACAGCTTGCAGGATGTGGCTGCCGATTTATGTGCTCCTTTCAGTTCTCCCTCATTTTAATCTTCAAGTCAAAATGATCCAAGCCTTTCATTTTTCGACCTGTTTAATGTCCTCCCCAGTTATTATCTGAAATATGTGTTTTCTCCAATTACCACAAACTAATCATCACACTCAGCTCAGAGCTATGTGCTCATTGTGATGACACAAAGCTGCTAAACTACTGTCAAATGCTTAAATAAAGTGTTTGATACATTTTTTTTGTTGTTATTCTGATTACAAATTATTTTCTTTTAGTTATTAACCAGTTGACTATAGCCAAATCCACCTTGTATGACAGCTTGAACTTTTTATTGACAAGTTTTCTTTCAGTTCTGCTAAGTGTTTATTCATATTAAAAATAATAATATATAAACATAATTAAAATACAAACTTGAATCATTATGATGAAATTACGCTTAAAGGGCAACTAACGTGTTGATTTAAGTGTGTCTTAAATAGATCCTGGACCGCTATTGTACTCATCAGTATGTGTCCGTTTGTACAAAACTCATTTTTCCATTCAAATATCTACATTAGAAAATGTGCTTAAACCCCACCCACTGGAAACATTTGGAGATTAAATCTTGTTTACAATAACCACACCCACTCTGCTGTGATTGGTCAACATAGAGATTTGCCCATCATCAATCCCAGAAGTCTCTAATCCAAAGGGACTCATTGTAAAAACAAAGCGGGACGTGATCACAGCTGGCTGGAGGAGTGTCATCCATTCAACATAATAAAGGATTACGCTCTCGTAACCTCTCGTTCGCCCAGATTTCAGACAGGGGAGAACTATAAAAAGTTAGAACTTCAAAACATGGTAATGATGAGGGAATAACTGCCAATTGGAGAGAAAGACTTCAACATTTGAAACACGTGAGTAAGTCAGGAAAGTTGGAGTTTTACATTAGTTGCTTCCTTGAATAATAGAAATAAAGATAATTAAATTAGAAAGTTAAATCATGATGATTAAAATTATGCTTAACCCATTATTTTCATTACAACGTCACCATCTAAATCATCTAAATGTTCATATTAAAACATTAGACAGAGTTACAGTTGTACTTAAAGAGAAGCAACCAATTATACCATTAATGAAAAGAAAGACTTGTTAAAAAAAAACAAGAAAAAAAACTTAAGAACAAAATCTCTCTAAATAAAATAGAGTTCTCAAACATTTAAAATAGTTTGGCTAAGCTTGCTTGTTGTGTTGAATTTTAAGAACGTATCCGTGAGAGCATGCAAGTCTTTTGTGTAGCCAAAAATTAAACAACAACACCAGTACTATACATGTGTTTTTCATCTGCTGTACGAAAATTAAAAGTAATACTTTGTCATGAACCCGCACCCCCTCCTCCCCCCCTGAGAACTGTGAGGTATTAAAAATACATCTGAAAACATCACTTGTATAGATGCAGACAATGTTTTGGTTGCCAAACTGGTTTTCAGTGATATCAAGGGGGTTTTTAAAAGCTCAAACACATAAAAGTCTCACAATACTTTCCTTATGTCCGATGTTTGATGTTGATGTTAAAAAAACCAAAGCCAAACAGCGAAGTAAAATGTTATTTATTTAGAAAATGTTTAAAACGCTATCATCCAAGTCATGTTGTTTTATTTGTCCTCCAAATGAAGGCATTAAATAAACTAGTGATGATCTGATGAAGTTTCATGAAGCATTGTCATTGTTTTTTCATTGTTGTTTTTCATGTTTTTCTCATTACATTTCTTCATCACTAGAAGAAAGTTATGTACAATGTCCGGATTTGGTCCGATAGTTCACTTTGGTCGATTGAGGATATAATCGTATTTGGAACTCCAGAAGGCTGACATGGTATTGAGACACGGGACTCACCCGAAATGTTCACAGTTGTAGTAAACTCACCAAAGTTTTCGAACCAAACGGACACATAAAGAGATGTTGGGACTTGACGCATCTCTGGTAAAAAACACATCGGAATTGTCTACTTTGGTTAAAGGAGTTCATATACAGCTATAAGTGATTAAATAAAGCTTCGAGGCTCAAAGGAAAGATTGGCAAAATTAAGTGGTTTCTGCATTTGTAAACTGTCCAGCTGCACAACTACCTTTATTATCTGAACAGTCAAAACTATAAAGAGAAGTTCAAACACTTCACTTGATTTAGTCTTTTCAAACTCAGACTTGTCTCCATAACTCCAACAAGATTTACTAGATCCCATCCTTCTTATTTTCCAGCATTGCCAGCATAATTTTGCCTGCTTGCCAGAATCCTGGACTGTTCCTGACCTCTTTACCCGCCCTCTCCCATGTCCCGGTCTGGGTTCTATCTGCCAGTAGGACCGCTAATCTAGGGATATTGACCCATCGTAAAACTATATTTAACCCTAAACCTGTCTCACTGAGCTTGTGGTTTTGAGCCTGGGTTGTAAAGTTTCTGACTCAGCCCCTGGATAAGTGTTGCACTTAAATTCAGTTCATCTGTTTGACAGACCCAAGGCCTTTTATTGACAAACAAAAGGTTTTGGTTAGTTTTTTTCTTGAGCCTACTGTGCGTCTTCCCAGCTAATGCATTTGATTATTCTAGAGTTTTAGCGTAATAATAAACATCATGCTTTTTTGACAGCCACTGGGCTAGTTTGACATGATGAACGAATTGTTCAACACAACAAAGCTTTCTAACTTCTTGTGAAGCAAGATGTTGTCTGGTGTGTCATTTTTTAATTTCTCTGGAGATTTGTAAAAAAGCTGTTAATTAAAAAAGAATTCAAAGTTGCATTATAGTTTTTATAATCTTTAAGACTTCTTTAGACAGAGGCCAAATTTGAGATTTACAAAAAAGATTCACACACAATCACACAATATATTATTAATTTAACTACAGGTAGAAGGGATCCCCTGAACATGTGGCATATGTATCGTCAAAGGAGCGGAAACATTTTTACAGTCAGTACAGCCGGTCCTCTGGGGTAGGACATAAAGAACAAGACCACGCACACACAAAAAGTGTACTCAAGACCAAGAATATTCTATAGAAAAGAAAATCAGTTCCAGTAATGAGAAGTCTGTGACCTTCTAATGCACTTGTTTTCATTTCATCATAGAAAGCTCAACGGTTGTTTATGACAGGAACAATCTCCACATGCCCAGCGGGTCCAGAAGGGTGTACAATGTCACTAAGGCTATTCTCGAAAGCTCAAAATCTACCCTGAGCCCTTCAGCCTTGGATGCAACTTTGACGGACGGATAACTCTCCGTCCTTCTTCATGAGCGAAGTGTCTCTCCCTCCCACATTTGGAATATCTTAAAGAGATGAGCTGCTGACATACAAGAGATGGAACATGTGCTGCTCTTTGCATTAGTCCAGCTTGTGCAACACAACGGTAAGAATCTGTCAAGGAGGAAAAAGAGTGAAATACCACTTATCAAAAAAAACAAACTGGCTTTAAACCAAAAGCCACAGGGAAAGAAATAGTGGATCCAGCATCAGTGGGCCCTGCTGAGACGCTTCGAAGCACAGAGTGGAACAGTGGTTCTATTCAAACCATTTCCCTGGCAGGACCTTTAATTGCTTTCCAAAAATCTTTTCATTTGAATGAAAAAAGAATCGTAAAATGGACAGAAAGGAAGTTAATTTTCCCACAACCATCAACAGGCCTGAATGTGCATTGTAGTACAACTGTAAATCTTTCCAATTTTTACCTTTCTATCTATTTACAGTGGGCACTTTAGATGTTCTGTCAGTCACTAAAAATACATTTGTCTTCCAGTGTCAGCTCATTTAAGACCTGTTAAGTCAAGAAAAGCTTGGAAAATTTGAGTTGGCAGTGAGACAAGTGCAATAAGTCCATACATTTTGTGGGTTTGACAGATTTTAGGAAGCAAAATAGCCTAGGCATACGAAAAAGTTTGTTGTAAGAAGATATGTAAGAAACTGACAGAGAATTTGTAAAAAAAACAACAACAACCAGACACTGTCTCAATATATTTCTAATGTTTGAAATAAAATAATACATGTGTAAACTGTTCCTATGGATTTGGTTTCTAGCACCACCTGCCAAAAAACCCCAAAACAGATAAATTGATTTAATTTACATTCTCAGTTAGTGGTGACAGTGGCACACGAATGGTTCACTAAATCTATTGTGTTGCAAGTTACCATCTGGATCCACACATTTCCTGAAGATGACATTTCTAAACATGGTTTTAGGAGCAGCATGGTTGCTTCAATTATCAGTGGTTTGACTGTGTTTTTGACCAGTATAAAGAATACACACGACTGAACTACAATTTTCCCTTTTGATTTTTAAATAGAGTAAAGTATCAAACCCGTATTGTCCAAATGTGACATGTTCTGATACTTTCTACTGCAACATTTTTGGATAAAACTAAGTGGATTAGCCAAAATAGTTAATTTTTTAGAATATTTTTTATTACAGTATATTGTAGTTTTAAGGGGGATTCAAGCCCAATGTGATGTTCATTTCCACTTAAAAAAAATGTAAATAATAGATATTAGTAAAATGTTCCTCTATAATAATGATTTGAAAAACAGGCTTTGTATAGTAGTTACATAGTTTTGTAAACACACTATTTTCCTTTGATATTTCTACTTTTGCTTAAGTTCAACAAAACACCTTACCTCATGTTTGGGCCTCACATTTTCCAGCGACAATTTCAGCACTGAATGGCAAACGAACCATATTTGTAAACATAATCATTTTTTCATTAGGTCTAAAAAAAAAATCCCGTAAAGAACTTACAAATGACCTTGCTACTGTCAGTCAAACGTAATTTTACAAGTTTTACCTGAAACGTTTTGTAGCTCATTTCTCTTGTTTTCCAGTGGACTTTCAGGAATTAGTCAGTTTACACGCTATGCTGCTGACAAACAATGCGATGCCATCAACAACTCCATTCATCTGAAACTGAATTCTCATCTGTGGTTCCAGTGACAAATTGTACAGCAGATTTTCATCCTAAATCCGGCTGCATCCAAAGTTTGGGCAGAAAGCGTCTGACCAGCTGGTGGCTGGTTTTCATTAGTGAACTGGCAGCTCTCCTACCTTCAATGGTCAAGTGAGCCCATGAGCTGCTGCAACGATTGGGAAAAAAGATTCAACAGTAACTCTCTCAAGTACGAATCTCTAACACTATATATCAACCAATGTAAAGCTTAACATTGCTGGATGCTGGTACATATGATACTTTTTATTTATTTTTCTTCATAAAGAATCTGCTGAAAGTCTCCTCAAAAAAACCCAAGCTTTGTCGACGGGCCACGTTCAACAAGGACATTGCCAAAGTAAATGGAACATCAACACCGCACTGCATTTACTAGGACAGAATGTGGTCTTGACACATTTCAAAGTTACTTATAAAGTATTCATGTATTTTAGAAGTGACTTGCCATAGCTTTTCACGCACAGTTGCAAGTCAATGACACTGCGCGTGTTTATTGTATGTTCAGTATAATAACGATAGACCAGTGTGTGAACCCACTGTGAACTCTTTTACAACTTTAATACTGTCTAATACTAATAGACTCAGGGACTCATTCTTTCCTTGGGCTATTAGATTAGATTAAATGGAGTCTTTAGATTGTGTTGTATTTCATGTGTACTGGATGAACCACAAGTAATAGACACATAGTTGTTAAGAGGGGGTAGGTGATTGTAAAAATTTGGCTTCATCTATCCAATCCACTTTCTCACTGCCCTCAGAACTACACACCAAGTTACTAAGTAAACAAGATGAGCGGTGAGAGCGGAGAACATCTCTTAGAAGAGCTTTCAAAGTGACATCACGACTGTTCGTTCATTTAAACTATCTTTTCAATTAAGAGAGAAGCAAGACATGATTTTAAAAAAAAAAGAGAGATTGACCGCATCTGCCTGTAATCATGACTTCCTTCCACGCCACCAACAGACCCAAGTCTACCACTTCAGCAGTTCCCTTGATGTTTCTAGGTTAACGCAGCACTTAGTTATGCTCCCATTAGAACTGGTCCTTCTACCGTTCTGAAAAATCCATGTGGTCTCAATCTGATGTTTGCTGGCAAACGTGGTGCTGAGCGTACTCTGTGGGTACTCAGCCCCAGAACACCCACGGCACACTCACTGCTATGATTTCCCTAAAACACAGCTTCTATCAAGCAGAACAACCACAAAAAATCTTTCTGCAGCCATCTAAACAAAGCCACACCATCAAACAATGGAAGTCACATTCTAGTGTTTGCTTGGATTAGGCGAGTAAATAAAGGTATCAAATGTAGTATTTGTGGGAGTAAAAAAAGATGGATTCCTGATGCACAAGCTGTGTTGATTCTTTCCTTTTTTTTTCTTTTAACCAAAAGTGAGTCACTGTGGTATTCCATAGACATTCCTCTCTTACCCTCCATTTCCTGAATGTTTTTTTTTCCCCCTGTAAGTTTCTTCAATACTTATTGTTTGTGGGACTTTTTATTTTCTTTATGAAGGTTTGGTTCCAATGTTCCCTGATTCAGAAGCGGTTCTAATTGATATGAAACACTGTGGTTAGCATCTGGCTCCACTTAAGCGACCAGTTAAATGATTCTCATCACAAAGGCACGTTCTGTTAACTCAGTGCATTATGTAATATAAAATGCTAAATATAACTCCAGGGCACCAAAACGAAACCTAAATATGGTGTTTTTGTGTATTCCTGTTATATATTTTCAGCATTATATATTTAGATTTATTTGACTTCTTTCTAAATGGTTATGCTACATGAATAGCATTAATGAAAAACTACTTTTGCAGGTCAAATTGATTTTCTGTTGTGGTAAAAATAATTCTTGATAAATAAGCAAATGAGGTTCAACATGCATCTCACATGACAGGAACGCCATGTTCAGGTTTGGAAAACCATCACCATTTCTTTCATTGCGTGTATCTTGTTTATGTTCTCATCTTACAAGCGATTTATAAGAACGCCAGCTGTAAGCGAAACTGTTGACAGTCTGACTGACGGCGTCTTGAAGATTGATGCGACGTCTGGTGGACATGCAAAGAGCATGTATGTAGGCACACAAAACTCATGCTATGATCATGTAAAAGACACATCACTTGATTATAACAAGTTTGATTTAGAGCACACACTCAAATATTGTTGAACTTTAAGATGCATGGTCAGCTAGCTCCTTGAGATTTTTATTGATGTAACAGATAACAGGAAAGTCTCCTGCAGAGGGAGGCAAGCTCAGCTGTTCGCCATCATAAAAAAACATCCTGCAGACTTGTGGTTCCTGAGAGAAATGTTTCCTTTGCGCTTGAGTTGATAGAACCACCACGAAGATTGGGTCTTTTATGAACTTCTAAAAAGAATTTGGATTAGTACTAGAGAAAGAATTACTTGCGATCAAAAGGAGGCATTATAAAAAAAAATAATTACCAGTTGGATTCTATGTACAAGAAGAAAGTGCACTATATTATGGAGGAGGGATGTTAGAAAATACTGACATGTTGATATATCGAAATATTCTTTTCCATGACACTGTGTTTTCGACTGCACTGTATCAATTATTTTAATATATAAATATGATTTTAATCTGTCCTCCGCAGATAAATGAAAATCGATACTGTAAGAACCCAGTGATGACTGAGGATGAGAGAATACAGTCGACTCCAGCAGCTTTTAAAGTTGATAATTGGACAAGTTTTGGTTTAAAAAATAATGAAAGAAGTTATGATTTCGTCAAGAGCCATTGCAGTCTGTAAGAACTGTAACACCAGAAGAAAGTACTCGGACAATCCTACAAATATATTGTTGATAAAAAACTGGTATGGAGGCTCTTTTGAAATGATTGACCATTCATGAGGTAGACAGACCCTGAAAATGGAAATCTGGAAAAGAAAATCCAAAGAGCAAATATGGACTTTCTTTCTTTGTGCTGGAAAACAAGACAGCAGCAGATAACTAAATCAATTTAATACGTATTTTCAATTAAAAATAATGTATTAATGTTTCGGCGGTGTAGCTAAAAAAAAAAAAAGTGTAGTAAATGGTAAAATGAGGACACATGTTAAAGTAACTAAAATAATTCATTGAGAAATGAATTGAGAAACCAGTCTTAAACGCATTTCTCACCAAGGTGTGAAAAGAAAGTTCTTTCCGATGGATTCAGCTAATCAACCAGACTGTTTGTAACTACTCCCTGAAGATAAAAGCCAAAGAGTGTAGAGAAGGGAGACTTTTAGTCTGGAAAGTATGCCTGATGAGGTGTTGTATGGCCTTTGACCCCAATGTAGTTGACTTGGCATTTATTAGCCACGATTGGCAGTTGCGCGACACTTCGACCGCCTGCCTGCTGCGTCCGACATTCAAATGAAGTCGTCATAAATCATATCACTTCAGATGGGAACAGTTGCTTCTCAGCTTTACTTCACAAAGGGACGTGGTTAAGAATTGTACTGCCAACATCCCCATTGCCTTTTCTCCGGCAACTGAAGACAACCCTCAACTTGGAGTATATGACCATCAGCTGTAACTCCAACTGGCCCAGCTGTTTGTGAGGGCTCCACACAAAGTTCCTTTTTTATAACACTGCTCTACTGCATCATACGTGGGCGCTATTTAAGGCGTAGATGCTGGCATGCACGATACTTAGGGGCTTAAGAAGCTAACTTAGTTGAAAGAAGAATCTTCTTCTGGGTAAAGTGATCACCAGGGGAAAGGGAGTGGGTGTTACTTTCACTATTTGTTGGCAACTATGACCGATCTGAAGTAGAGTAGAAGAGTATCTTGCTGGGGCAAAGATCAGAAGCTGTATAGTCAGCTGTGAAATATTATTAATGCCAAAATGTATGCAACAGCAACTTTGACAGGAATAATCCTAGATACATTTTCAATTAATTTATAGTAAAGTAATCAAAACTTGGTTCATCTAAGTCAATGAATATCTAACGAAACAAGTCTACAGTAAAAAAAAAACCCAGCAACTTCTAAGTCTCTAATGAAAACACAAAACAAGTGCAAATTAAAATGGCGCCAAGCTCATTTTGATCTGCAAACTAAAACTTTTGTTCGACTAACCATCTGAGGGAATGTGTGTATCGCTTTTAAATGATGGGAAATTTGAACTACCAGTTTTTAGCCTTCTGTAGATGGGAGTAGTGTCGACTTTTATCAATGCATATCATCTGATGAATATAAAGTACTGTATATATATATAAGGCATTTTTTAACACTTATTGCCATATTGGGATAAATGAGGACCTTTCAACTATCCAAGATAGAGGTTCATTTTTTGTTGTTGTTTTTTTAGATACATCAGTCAATACATTTTATTTGTTTCTAATATTATTATTATCATACACTAGTGAGCACTAAAAAAAAAAAACACAAGAAAGAAGATCCCATCAAATGCTTGAATAAAAAACAAAATAAAATCAATAATAATAATAATAAAAAAACAATTCCTCATCAATTCAACATTGCATCACTACTGTGAATAACGCCGTCAACAAATATATAGTAAACATTTGCTTATTTATTAACTACACTTCAATGCAGCTAGAAACAATTGTGAAAACAGACATTTTAAGTTTTAGTACTACATAACTGGTGAGTATCAACTTATAATACAGAATTTATCAGGATTTTCTTTGCCAGCCTATATCACTCATCACTAGTTCAAAGCACATATTATCGCTTATTTTAACTTTTAAAAGCCTTTAATCAATTAGGAAAAATTATAATAAAATTTAATATATTCAACTTATTTTCGAATGACTAATCATCTCTTAAACAAATGACAACTGGATATTTTTTTTCATTTAGGTTCTATTCCGTAATCGGTAGCCAGGAGACATGACTCTCAATGGGAAAGTTGAGTGGTATTCAATTTTAGTGGTTAATACACACAAAACTTGTGGTGCTGCCAGCTGCGATGATTCAGTAACACATGATATGTGCTCAAGTTGAGAAGAAAATAATCTTGAATAGCTAGAGTAAATCCCAGTACTGGCTCCCGAGAGTCTTGAAGAAGGGAGGGTTTTCCGTGTCCGACATGTGCTTCCAATGCAAAATGTAACACAGTGATCTCTTTGTTTCATGTGCAGTTTAGTTCAGAGAGTAACTTGATGAGAGAAATATAAAAGCCTAATAGGTTCATACGTGGATCCAATAAACCCTGTTCGACTGACAACTTGGATTTTGAGTCAATCAAGGCATAGATCTTAAACTATTGGAAAATACCCAATATTTACTCATTATTTAAAGTTACCAGGTAACAACAGCGAGTAATGTTTATCCCTTTGGTGAAAGTTATTGTCTCATTGATATGCTGATGATTGAATGGTATTCGAAAAGCTAAAGTATATTTTGTGTTATAATGTATAACAATATTACTATTATTTCTAATAGTATTCTCTGTAAACTGTTGTTACAGCCAGTTCAAATAAAAAAAACACCCGCCGTTTCTTTTCGGACTACTATTATTTCATTTGAAATGGCATCAGTTTGCTGTTTATAACTATGGCACCCTTTTTAGAGGTGCTGATCCACATCTTTGCAGCTTCACACTCTTGACAATGCCATCAACACCACATCATCTGAAAAAAACAGAGATGTAATCTTTTGGCTACCCAATCGCAGATCCGACCCACGCGACAGTATCTGCCAAAAAACCATTGAACAAACACCTTTTTATTCATTTGTGTTTGGATGTAAAATCCTTTTCTCATATAAACTTAAGTACTTTTATTGAAAGTATTAATAAATAAAAAAAAACAAAACATTTTTCTTCACTTTGTTTACCCCAAGATGGCAGCCCTCAGTACAGAAGCGGCTTCTCGAGCTTCCGGGTTGACAGCAAATAACATGATTATTAATAATATTTTGAACTTTGAACACACAATATCAACATGACGTACATGTCAGCTGAACTGATCATTTTTTAAAGTCTGTTACACATAACAACTCCCCCTGAGCTCGAGACTAAACTTGTCAGACTGACTCTCGCGAGGCCATGGGTAAGATAAAACCTCAGCATGAAGATAAAATACAACATCAATGATACATTGAAAAGTATGGCAGACAGAGAAAAAGAGAGGCAAGAAGGCTGACTTGCTAGGGAAGCTAAATGCTGGCAGAGAATCAAACACTTACTGGAAAATATCTCAACAACCAGAAATCTACTTTAACCAAAGCCTCAGATCAACTCAGTCCTCCAGATCAATGATCTGATGCTGCTTAAGGACTTCTTCATCCTGGTTTATCATGTTCCTCAAGTTTGTTTATTGTTTTATCTGCTGTTGTGGTTTCCATTCCCAGAACTCACAAACTAATTTCACTTATTTGTGTTGAATGTACTGAAAATAAAAATCCTTGAATCTTTAAATTCATAAATAAATATTTTTAATTTTCCAACAAAATCTCTTATAATCTAATCCCACATCGGTGCAATACATTCTCATTGATATTAACCAGAATGCTTATTTACAACTTTGAAATCTAGTTGAACATATTTTCATATCATCTGAAACTAAATCTGCCGAGAGTATGCTTAAACATGTTAGTAAAAAAAAAGATATACGTTAATTTTCGGAAAAAGTGACCAAGCCAGACAAAATCAGGGAAAAATGTGGACTAAGTGACTGAAGTAAGAACACAAATTGGAAAACAAGCAATAGGGACAGACTCTATTGCCCAGACCAGCACAGCACTTTGCTTAAATACTTTAATGCACTTGGATTAAGTTTCTTCTTTTAACCAATAGATGAAGTCTCTTTAAATCCATGCAGGGCAAAATGTTTTAGAGCAAAACAAAAAATGTTTGGATACCAATACCAAGAAAGAGCATTAAAAAGACTAATTATTGGAAGGTGTAAAACATTCTACATTATTAAAACAAAATCAGCACTTCCTGCTGTAAACCAAGCGTGACTCATAAGTGTTTAGTTATACGGAACACTCTTATTCAGCAGCTCCATCTTAGATTCCCATCAAACCCCATTTGCTGACACGGTTTGTTGGGGCGTCTCTGGGATTGAAGAAACATGGAGAAGGTGATAATGTGCTCCGAACAGGGGTCACGAAACTCTCTGGAGGCACCCTCAGCTGTCTTGCCATCGTGTTCATCCTCTCACACCCCACCGGGTGTTGCTGTCATGACAACGGGCAGGACAAGAGGGTCATCTGTCTTCATATTTTGAGTAGTGTCAGATATCGTGACGTTCAAGGTGACGACGGTGGAGGACAGTGTAAATGGTGGCGGCATACCACCAGTCAGAGTTCATGTCGGGAAAGATTTGTATCCAGGTGCATTTTTTGGTCTTTTTTGTTTAACTTGATATTACAAAGTCAGAAACTCACAGAAACTCACAACTAGCACATTTTCCCAACAGTTATAGAACCATGAAATCAAAATAAATCAAGGTTTAGTTTGCAAACTGAATGGTTGCTCCCATTGTTGGGGTTCAATTATGTGTTCTGTTTTTTTTTCCACTAAAATAGGTTTCCAGACCAGGTACAAAATAAAGACAAAATGGTGTTTGTGCTTAGGGATATCATAACTAAAACAATAAAGGTTGAGTAAATGGTTAAACAGACATCATTTCAACTTCGTATACCGACAGAAACAGAGATATAATAAACCGTTGTAATCACAGCTGTAGGTTTCATTTTCCCTGAAATAGACGGCAGAATGTCAGCTATTAGTAATAACTTGAATCTTTACAAGAACAAACCACAACCAGATGATACTGGCATGACAAAGTCTTGTTTGTTACTGGCAAAAACTCTTCATTTCTATACTTGATTGTGCAAATAAAAGGCAACTGTTTTCTGGATTTCTGGGGGGAAATACTTGAGATGACAAATAAGCCACACATATAAAGGCCTGTTTTGGTCAATTACACACAAGAGGATTTTGTGTCAGTTAATAGAAGAGATACGTTTCAAAAGTTCCCAGTATGTAGACGGACAACTTCAACAGGTGGTGAGGATTTGAAGTAGGAGGCGATGGGGAGGGGGGGGGGGGACAAGCCCTTTTATCTTGGCATACAGAGGGAGAAAGTGGTGTCGGAGGGATTGCCCAAAATAAACCGCCGGGTGTTTGGGACGGTGACGACGTGATGCAAAGCCAACAGGCCGGAGAGATTAATGAGACGAGGGGCACAGGGCAAATTGTAGGGGTGAAACGGGGGCAAACTGGGACGGACTTTGAACAAACACGGTGTCAAGGCTACATGTGGCCAGTAGATTTATGTCCCTTTTTTTTTCCAGGTTTAAACATTCAAGGTGTAAATATTTAATAATGAATTCAACTTAACTCTTTGCTTATCCACCAATAGGGAACACAGTGCTACTGTACATGCCGGTAACATAATTGCTGATTTCAACAGTGAGTTTTGCAGATATAATAATTCACATTCACCCGGAGAGGTTGAGTCTTTAATCTCTACCTACGTTATCATTAGATAAATGAAATGGTAAGACATTCCTCTGCAGCAGTAGTGTCTTCGTCTAATGAAAAGGCTTGTCTTGAAACAGAAATCTGGTGAGTGAATATGACCCAGTGTCATCAAACTTGTGTTTTCAGATCCAGAACCTTAAATGAAGTTCTTGTGTTACACAAGATTTGTAATTATAGACATTAACGGCTGAGTGAGCTTTCTGGTTAGGCTTTAATGGTTCTGCGTATCACTAATAAGGAGCATGACCACTTGGTTTCTTTAAATAAAGACATGTGGAAAAGAGTATACAAATCTGAAAAACAAGCAGGCTCCGAAAGATATGACTCAAATGAAATGTAGCCTCAAGATCCAAGTAGTCCAAATCTGGTGAGTCACGATGAGTAACGATAATGACCTCACAGAAGGAATTCCGTCGTCACTTCAAAGAAGAGTTAAATCTTCGCCATTCTCCTCGGAAAAAGTTCCTCAGTAGCAGTTGTTTTTTCTTTTTGGTAATCATTACCTTCTGAACAGCCTTTAATGCCTGATAGAATTGTGAGAAAACCCTAACCCTGTGCACAGACTCCCTTTAAACTTAAATGTACCATTACATTTTCCAGAAATGTTGATGATGGCACAAGAAACTTTTAAGTTTTAAAATTTTACTTAAGTCAGTGGTCCCCAACCACAGGGACCGGCACTGGTCCATGAGGCATTTTATGCCGGGCTGCAGAGAAAGGAAAAAAAAAATAATTTCTGTTGTTTGTATTATTATTGTGTAATAGTTATTTTCTTTTTCTACATTTTTTCCCCCCCAAAGTCATATTAGCCTATGACTCTTGACATGTCAAGATACTATGTTTCTTTTTTAGTTTTGTAGTGCATTTTTAATTTTGTTTAATCTGTAGACTGGTCCGTAAACCAGTTTAAGTTAAGTGTAATTAAGTGTGGCCCGAGAGCGTTAATTTAGGAACTTTTCCTATATTTCCATGGCCCTTCATTTACAAAAACTAACAAAAATGCCAAATATGTATTTTTTGCATTTGTAGTATTCTATCATTTTACCACGGAACATATCTTGCCAAAGTTATTTGTTGTAGAATTAAGATGTAGAATGTTGTCTACAGAAAATGTAATTACCCCTGATCTGAACATTTGATAAATGTAATACTGACTTGTTTGGCTTCACAGTAGCATCTGCTCAGGGTCCACAATAATTCTGTGACAATATCCAGCAGATTTTTATTCATCCACGCGTCCTTGTATTATTTATGTTCTGGCTGAACAGCTGGGTTTAAACCTCATCAGTGCCACTTACAAAGTAAATATGTTCTGACAGACAAGGAAACATGAAGCTCCGAGTGGTCACACCCCCCTCTGTCTCCCTACACACACACACACACACACACACGCCGGCCGACAGACTTGATGCAAGTCTCATTTAGCCAACAGAGGCCACCGACGAAAAACATAGCATTGTAGGGAACCTGAATGTGACAGAAGTTACTCACGACTAACAGGTAAGTTTCTATTTTTTCATGAAGATATTTGTAATTCACAGTTTATAATGAAGGAATGGAGTCAAACAGAAGGTAACACACTAATCCAAACAGACTCAACAAATGAGCCACATGCATACATTTAACATTGGATCTTGTGTAATTGGAGGACCACCAGTGGATTTGAGTCAAGCCGCAGACAGCAAAATAAGTTGGTTAGGTTGACGAGTGTGGCTCATGTTGTTAGCAGTCAACCCAGAGTCAGCTCAATTGCTTTCATTCATTGTTGTTGTTGGACAAAAATGATGTATACAGCCGTAATTGACACTTGACGGGACGTTTGCAGCCTGGGTCATTGTTTAAATCGCTAAATTTAAATGTTAAAAGAAATTTTGGTCTATTGTGTGGACAGACTTTGGTCTGTAATCATTGTACTCGGGATGTTTTTCCAGGCAGTGTTTATATATAGACGATTTAACCAATAACGAATGACGGGATCACCTTTTCAAAACCAAAAATAGAAAATAGTCGTCATGTAGACTGTTACAAGTATTTGTGTGGGAGGGAATATAAAATGACAGTATTTAATAAAGATAACTTATTGAATTGACTGTTTTTTTTACCTCTGCATGTTTTTTTGCACTTTACAGTGCTTTTTAAAACTTTAAAAGAGTACAAAATATCCCTCACAATTCTACTTGGAAGTCATCCAGCATCATCAACTACTTGATGGTGACAAACAAGCATTTCCTGGTCATCCTGTGAAGCCAAACCTCTTTGACAAACAGCAGAGCATAAATAAAAGGCGTGTCTGAAATAAAAGGCATTTTGAAAACTGAATTACGTTCGCTATGATTTAGTCACCAATACCAGTCAAACTTGCTTAGCACATTAAATTGAATTTTTCAAGACTAGTCCGGAGTAGCAGGTAGCAGCGGTAAAATAAACGTCTCCTCAGCTGCTCTCAACTAGTAAAACGTCAACTTAAATACAAATACAATTATGGTAATAATTAATACCTGTGAAATTCAGAATTAACTGGAAAAAATAAACACATTACTTATGTGATTCCAATGAGTAGAGGTGTCCCATATTTTTTATCAGTTCAGTAGTTGAAAAGTTGACTTTTAACCTATACACGTTCAGAATTAAAAACAAATGCGCTTTTAATAGAGATTTTATGGCTTTGACTAGATCCAAAAGCCAGGCACCAAAGACAAGCAATTGTCGTGTTGTCTTGTCTTTTTCTATAAAGGTCCTGGTCCTTAAAGTCATGATCTTGCTAAGCCCTCCATCTATAAGTCTTGTTTAAATCCCTTCACAGCCTTGATCCAGCCATGACACCCAATACTCTTAGTCCTGGGTGGCAGCTATGTACTTGTTGACTATAGTACTTGCTTTTTCACATTTATAACTGCAGTACATTTTCAGATTGCATGACAATTAAGTCTGTTTCAATAGATTGATCATTTTCATTTTATACAAGGCTTCCCGTAGCACTATGAGACCATATAAGGTTGTTTTTTTAAACTTTAAGGCAAGACTAAAAAGCCTACGATGTTGGTTCAAAGGGACGCCACTCACTGACTCCATTCAGCAGCAGTTGTTTTCTTTTAATAACTTGGGCAGGAAGCTGTCCAGCTTATCTTGTACTTAACTCCAACTCTGGTGGTTTTGTTATCGCTAACTGCCTCGACATGTGAGGCGCCTTGAGAGAAAACTTGGTGCGACCGCCACCATTCAATAAGATAGTGCCAAAGGACAGTTGTCGGGTGTTTTCTGTCATGGGGAGCGTGGCGTCTCTGGGGCACATATAGATAGCAAATGTGATTCCAGCTGCCTCTGTGGCATCTCGGTCTTAATGATAGGAGACTTGATTGAGTGCAGGGTGTCTTTGAGCGCTGTATCAAGTTGCCCGGCCATTGTTGATAGGAGCTGTTCTTGCTCTTCCATGGAATAAGCAGGTGAGGAGGATTATACAGCTGTCGCTTTCTGTCCCAAGGCTGTGTGTGTGTGAACATATGTCCACGCATGAACGTGTGTTCTTCAACTAGAACGTGGATATTTCTTACCCGCGAACAGACATGACAAGATTCATAATTTATGGTTTTATTTACTTATTTATGAATAGCTTAATAGAGATTTTATTTGGGGGCATTCAAACCTGTGTCATCCTTCAAGTCATCTGCTATCTACTATCCAATGAGTCATCTGCTGAATGTGGATTGATTGGTCATACTCACGAGGCCAGAGGCAGAACATGAATTAACAAAAGTAGTCTGGAACAAGAGGAAAAGAATACCGTCCTTCTCTTGAGAGTTCAAGTCCTTAAACATTAAATATGTTTCTGAAAGATTCCCATTCAACAGGTGACTGTGTTAAATATATGGAGAAGATACATTCGAAACAAAATAGAACTATGAGAACACCCCCCGGAAAACTAACTTAAAGCAGAGCCTGAAGTCATAGGTACTATGTTTGGGCTGGTTCGATTGCAAATTTGTATTGAAAAACTATGAAGAAAAAAAAACTTTTCAAAACAGGACAATATAATGACAGTCTGTTCCATTACAATGGGCTAAACGTGGCTCACAAATGGCTGTTTAAAACAGACACCTTAAGCAAAATGTGGGGGTCTGTTGGAACTAAACCATTCAGGAAATTGGTCCCAGGAAGACAAACACAACGAGCCCTGCAGGGAGGAAGGATCGTGGGCAGTCAGAGAGAGCACAGCGAAGTCAGAAGATCCATTTCCATTACCCTTGAAAATAGTACCTAGGATACACAGGAGACCAGCATGTGGTCGTCAGTTTTAGAATATCTATCACGTAAGACAGTAACTTCTTTCCAGAGGATAACGGAAGATCAGACATTTGATCTCAAGCATTCGCTGAACCTCATATCGAGTGTAAATGATAAAAGCCGAAGATACTTCTGTCCAAGAGGTGATAATGAGTTAGAAAGTTGGTAACGGTAAGAATCACCACGTGAAACGGTACTTTAGAACACAATAAGTCGAAGGACTTATACTCTTTCCTTTAAACAACAATAATTATATGTGTTGATATATAAAGCTGGACGAGGGTGTGGAACCACACACATAACACAGCAGGTTGCACAGCATGCCACTGCAGTAAAGTAACTCGCATTGAATAGAAGGTGTATATTTGCAATCTTTTCAGATGAAATTCATTTGTTTAAAAAGATTTACATAGTTACGATATACCTTTTAACTTCCTTAATAAGCGGAACAAACTACAAGGAACACTTTTGTTTTAATACATAACATAAAAAAGATAACAAAGGTGTTTTCCAAGAACTTGCTGTGTTTGTGCAGTTGTTATAAATTAAAAACTATATTTGAAACCAGTAACTGTGCTTACGTTATCCCAGAATCATTAAATATGAACTCATTTTCCATAAAAACAAAAAGAAAAGATTTTGTCTCTCAAATAAAATCTTCTTGGCCTCTCTACAACACCTAGTTCAACGGCCTTTGAGCCTAAAGTTTAGCTGCTTTGGAACGTTTAAGGCCACAAAGTAAAGTCAAACTATATATTAAATTTAGATTTTATACAAGCCGAATGTATCTTTCATTCATGAGAACAAGAACCTCCCTTTGTTTGAAAGAGTTGTCTAGAGCTCAGTTATTGCTTCAAAACTGAAACAATCTACAGAAAGTCAACGTGACCAGAATGATCACTAACAGGCCATTCCCATGACGATATGTGTTCCAACTTCCCTTTTTCAAGTCTTTTTTGTATAACTCCAGGCAAGAAAACGAGCTGACAAATGTATTTTTGTGTTGCTTGTAAACTCGTCAGATGACTGATGTGCGACTGCCCTTTATGCTAATGATGAGTGACTAAATAAAACAGGTTCTCCTCAGACACGCATCAACAGTTTGGCTTCTTTCTTGATAACAGCTGCCGGGCTTTATCGAGCGGCTTCTCCAGAGACAGTGGAGAACAACCAGGTCATCAGTTAGATTTCACTTTGAACGTCTGCTTAATTTCAGATTGTGTAAAAGGTGATTATCAACGGCATACTCTCGGGTAACCTTTGGAATACACACAAGGCCTAATTTCATCTTCTTTTTCTGGACAGTTTGAGGAGGACCATCTGCAATGATGTCCAGATCCAAGTCCCGGAGTCGCTCCCGGACACGATCCAGGTCACGGTCAAGATCCCGCTCAACCTCGTACTCGAGGAGTCGCTCAAGATCTCGGTCAGGGAAAAATAGATACAGGTACATTTTTATTTAAAATTAATTGTGATGTTCTTTGAAATTACATGGTGTTATTATACGATTTAAAATGAGGTTTGATGAATAGCATGAAAACAGATCTTTAAAAAAAATGTGGTTTATATTAAGAGTGATTATTACCGTGTTTATTGCTTGCTATTATGCCAATGCAAAAGAACAAAATGACCAGTTGTTTAAGAATGATAAAAGAAATATTTGGCTTGCACAACATATTGTGGAGGAGGTGCCACAAGTTAACACATAATAAACTCATTGAATATTTTCTATTGAAGACTGGTGCAGCTGCTTAGCCATTAAATATACATTGCTGGTGCAACACTTAGCGGCTAATGTTGTCATCTTGCGAGCGCTTTTTTTTATGGAGATTAAATAACTTTAAAGACACTTTATTATTACTT
Organism: Callionymus lyra; assembly: GCF_982586985.1. NCBI lineage: Eukaryota > Metazoa > Chordata > Actinopteri > Syngnathiformes > Callionymidae > Callionymus > Callionymus lyra. Next base: position 17,275,921 of record NC_141830.1, read on the forward strand.
GAATCTAAAGAGGACCTGGGCAAGGTGTGACAATACTGATGATGTAGAAATGTAATGAAACTATAAAATAAATAAGTGCACAACAACTAATAATCCTAAAAAACTTTTAAAAAATTAAAATTTATTTGTCTATTTACTTAAATCTTTCCATTGCTTTTATATTCCCATTTTCATTTTTTTTTCTACACAGATATTAACAGCTATATTTTTAAGGAATAATGCTTTTTTATCTCGACCATATTTACTCATTGTAAAATAAAAAAAAATAAAACAGAATCATTGTTTTGTTCAGTCTAGTGTTTCCCTTGTATTTGCTTATGTTTTTCTAAGCTTATGAACCCCCACTTTTGCTCTCCAACATGGGTTACTGCAGGCACTCCTAGCTAAGGCGTGTAACATCCTGGATAAGTTCACTGGGTCACTGGCAAGAACAACTATCGCTTGCTTATAAATATTTGTATTTGAAACATTTATATTTACTCCAGGTCAGCAATATATATAGTTTCTTTAACATTATTAATGACTGAAAATTTGGTCAGTTCTTAAATATCACTGTTTTAGTTTAACACAAAGGACCTAAAATCATAAATTTGGCTATAATCCAACATCTGAACAACATTACAGAAGCTTCTGTGTCTAAAAGAAAGTAGTGTTTGGGGAAAGGTTTGTCTCTCTATTGGATTTAATTAAGCTAAAGTAAATGTTATCACAGTTTTTATGAGGTTTAGAGAGGAATTTAGATTGAAATACTGCAGAAGCTGATGCTGTGGTTCTGATCATTCGTGTGGAAAATGTTTTTTTTTAAAGTTTTAAGTAAACGCAATGATGGGTCTAAATCAGTCCTGGATAAAGTCTAGCATCAGGGGCACAAGCAACAGTTTGACTTTATTTATATCGTCATGAGGTCTGAGTAAAAACTAGAAAATGTATACGAAACTCTTCGAGAGGCTGCAAGTTTTGTTTCCTTCTTTTGACTCTATTAATTAGTCAGCACTAAATATAATCTCATGAGAGTTATTTTATGTAAAACTCAATTTCCTTTCTCTCCTTAAGATTTGTCCTTCAACCCTATTTATTATACGTTTACAAAAATATATAATTCTCACATTTTTGGTCCAAATTTATTTTGAGATATTTATATTTTGAATCTGTAAACATATATAGAATGAAGTCATATACAAAATTTAGCAATGCTTATATTACGGCCAATTGACTGGTCAATTTTCTTCTTAATTTCTTATTTTATTAAACAAACATTTTATTTATTTAACTTTTTTCCCAGAATTTCACATTATATTTAGGATATTTTTATTCGTTGCTCCTTTCTTTTGGCACATTATTGTTAAAGTATACGTTTTTAAATGTTATATTTTATTCAGAAATACACTACTGACGTAGGACATTTTAAATCATGCTCAAAAATGAAAGATTTTATTTGGTAATGCGCTGTCGACACATACAAAAAAGATCATATTTATGGTCTGCGAAAGGCGCTTTACAAATATAAATTAATTACTTACTATCTTTAATAATTAATCTTTTTTTTCCCCCACTATTCTATTAAATATTGTATTGAATATAATGCATAAGCAAATGCACATTGAGGTTATAAAAAGGTGTTTTCATAAAGTTGTTTGTTGTTTTGGTTAGGGTTAGGTTTAAGTAAGTAAAGGTTTAAGACCTAAACAGAAGCATTTCTAGTCATTGCAAATTCTCCTGTATTTCAAACATAAGCTCTGCATGAAGTGCTAGTGAACACTTAAAAAAAACAAGTCATATTTACCAGACATTGAATGCAATTAATTGCATAAAGCAACCCCCCTAAGTGGTTGATAAAAATAGTGATGTCAATGAGAAAATAAAGAGATGTATGGCAGGTTTTCTGCTGATGATTTTGAACCATTTGCAGGAGGATCAACCCTACAATAAAATCGACCAGATGTAGAGAAAATACACGCATTAAATCGTATTAAATCTTGTTTGAAGTTTTCTCACAAAGGTTCCTCTGAGCTCGACACCGGTACCAAAACTATATTCACATTATCTGTCCAAGATCAGCAAATCGGTGAACATTCATTCAGGATGAATTAACTCCCCTTTAGACAGCTTGGCTGGCTTCACCAAACGGTAAGCAGAGTCAAGGCTTCATGTAGACGCCCTCCCCCTTTCAAATCCTTGTGACTCAGCTCCAGCAGAACTGTCTGGAGAAGGAGAGGGATGTGGGATGTCGATTCTTCAACTAGTATAGTGAATGTGCAATGCTACTGAGCACATTGGCCGTTTTATCCTCTATATTCCAATGAAAAAACACAAGAGGTAAGCTCTCAGCATTATGTCTTTGTTGGCTTTTTTTTCTGGCTTTAAACATTTTTTCCACAGATAAATGAGCTACATATTTGCTGATCCTTTTATTTTTCATTATATGGATTACCTTCTTTTTGACATCATCACTGTTTGTGGCTCAGAAATCATAATAACCATATTATAAAAGTTTAAAAGTACATCACGGCAGCCTCTGGATTAGTATATTTGAAAAGCACTTCAGTGACTGTAGAGGTTCGTTTGATGTCTTCAAAGGTTTTTGAGGATTTCAATCGACCACGAAAAGTTTTATTCAAAGTTAATCTCAGAAGAAAGGGTTGTAGCGTCGGATTTTCTGAGCGTTGTTTGAGACAAGAGGTGCAATTTCTAGAGCTGCAGTGACACCATACGGACAAATGAGGTATTGCATGCTGTAGTAATCGTTTACTATATAATATACGTTACATCGTTTTTTGTTGATTAACAAAAACCTATTGCTATCCATTAAACTCATTGAGAATAACTATGGTGAGGGACAAGAAAAAAAAAATTGTTTAAATGTTCAATATTTCTTTATCTTAAACAGCAGCAAAATTGAAATAAAAACACTTGATTTAAATACAAATGCACAGTAATGTGAATTATGTTTTTCTTATTGTTTATTATTTTGGAAATTATTAAAAAACCATGCTAAGGTGTACCCTTTTGCAATATTCCTCGCCTTAACAAAACTGAATTTAGAAGGCCAAACTCATGCTCACATATGTAGGCAGCAAACAGACGTCAGCATGGTAAAGCTGGTGGGATCCATATGCGACAGAAGGCTAGGCAATCTTGTCCGACACCGTTATATCGGGAGAGGCATGAGCTTTATCAGCAGTTTAAGATATAGTAGCTTGACAGCAGAGGACATAGGCCAGCCATCATCCCTCACTTGATCTTTGAGTACTCATGTACAGTTCTCAAGTTTGGAAGATGTTTCTAAGACTTTAAAAGTTTTCTTGATGTTCATCAAACCCGCAAACACATTTTTTAGAACTTCCGTTTAATCAATACTTTCTATTTACTTGGTATAAAAACAAGTATATGTTATATATTCATTAGTTCGTCTCATGTGTGTTGAAATGGTACACGTTTTTTTGGGGCATAAGTCATTGATATACAATTAAATAATGTCAAATTTAGTCAAACAATTTTGCTTTGAACCCTTTCAGGTTATATTATCATTATATATTATCTCAACTCCTGAGATAGTATACATCCCACTTTATGGGATGCCAGTATATGTAATAATGCAGCAAATAATGTATTTTTCTTTTTTGCTAAAGGTGCAATTATTTTGCTCTTTTGTGTCATAAATAAAGGTCAAGGTCACGGTCAAGGTCAAGATCCTATTCTCCATCTTATAAACGGGAGAAGAAATATCCCAAGGCATACCAAAACAGCGGGGATTTCCGAGGATACCATCGTGGCTCCCGAAGGCCTTTCAACTTCAGAGGACGAGGGCGGGGCTACTTCCCCCGTGGACGCTTCCAGCGTGGAGGGAGAGGTGGTGGCGGCGGCGGTGGCGGCGGCGGCCGCGGCGGCTACAACGGCTACAACTACAACTACAACTATAACCAAAACTACTGGAAAAACGGCAAACAGCGTCCTCCGAAGCAGCAACAGCAGCAAAGGTATTCAAAGGATGGATATTTCAACAGCCAGAAATGCTCCAGAAGCCCGACACAGAGTCACTCACGTCACTCTGATCGATCCTCCACGCCATTGTCTAGAATCTCTCACCATTCTTCTCCTTCTTCGCACTCCTCCTCCCCCAAAAACAGGCAAATATTGCCGACAAATCAAACGCCCAAAGATGAGAAAGACCAGGTCGAGTCTTTTAAAGAGGTCCAGACAGAAGGAGAAGTTGGGGAGGGGATGGACCTTCTCCAGATAGATGATGCCATTGACTGCAGCATCAGTGAGAAAACTGAAGGGAGCCAAAAGGGCTTGACGGAGTTGAACAACAGCCCTAAGAGAGCTGATCCAGAGGACACCTCTGCAGGCAGCGACGCCCAAAACAAACTAACTACCAATCAGAACGACTTGAACGAAGGTGACTCCTCCCAAATAGGGGGTTCGTCATCTACCAGAAAAAACCCAAAAGACGGTCGGAATCCAATGCTTGCCAGCTTTGACTTCTTCTCCAATGATGAATACTCAGATGCAGATAAACTAGCACTGTCTGTTGCTTTTAAAAAGTAAGTGTTGCCTCTGAACCATCTCTATAAATCGACTCCTGCTGTTGAATGTCATGGATGGTACTCATCATCTTTTTCTCATTGTTTTAAGGTTTTTGGAGGAACAGAATAAAAAATCTCAAACTCTATGCAGTGATGTCAAGAGCGCACCGTCATGTGATGGCGAGCATAAAAACAGAGAAACTGAGAGCCTACCCAGAGACAACGATGGGGATAGTGATGGTGACGTGTCTCTGAAATGCTTCTTGAAAATGTCCCCTTTTCTAAGCAATGAAGAGCCAATTAAGGAGCCAATAAAGAAGCCAAATGTAAAGTCATCTCAGAATGAAGATGAGCCCTCAAAGCAGAAAGTTGCTTTCTCAGGTTTTGGAAAACGGCAGGGTGACCATGAGATGAGTGACGAGAGCCGTCCCAGTCAATACCAGGATAAGATGTTTCAAAAAAGGGAACTCTCTGGAAATGTTGAGGAAACTTCCCATAAAAGAAGTTTGCCCAAACCAATGGCTTCTTCCTCCATCATACCATCTGTGAAGGGAAGAAACCCTGAGAGGGATATGTTTATTAATCAAAGAGATGAGTCGTCTTTTGTTTCCTTGAAAAGACATGAACCAAAGTTTGATGTGAGGATGGACTACTTTGGAGAGAAGTTCATTGGGTGAGTATTAGAATCCTCCCTTTTTATGTACAAAAACACAAACAACAGCCTCCGCAAAGAAGGTAATTCTGGATGAGTTTGTTGAAATAGAGCAGAAATCAACTTCCATGAATCTAGAGTTGTTACCAAAAATTGAACTTTGACCGCAGGGGTGAAGGAAGGCATTATCATTCAGTGTTGTAACTACAAGGTCGCCAATGAAATTTGGAAATATTCCCAATTAAAATTGAATCATGTGGCAATCCCAAAATTACTAACAATTGAATAGATGAAATGAATGGGCCGCATACCGTGTTTTCTGAAGTCAATATTCCATTGTCGGAGGTTTTAAAGTTCTGAACAGAGATAAGCAGTAAGAAAACGATTTAGCATTTGAAACTTTTCCTTAATCCAGACGGACCCATAGAATAGTTTTTTCCTCATCAACATTTCAGAAATTATTTTTTAAATTAATCTGTTCATGAGTTGTTTTGCTAATAGAATGACCAACATGGCTATTATGTACTAACACTAAGAAATATTAAGGTAGAAGAAATTATTCAAACTGTCCTGGTTGTAATATTTTCTAGCTCTGCTGAGATATTGGCTGAGGAGCGAGAGTTTTCTCACAGTCTTGTGCAATCCAAGAAAAGGGACCAAGAGTTTCGCTCCATTTTCCAACATGTGCAGACTCCACACACTCAGAGGTTGCCCACTGAGTTGTTTGCTCAACACATAGTTGCCATCGTCCACCACGTCAGAGGTGAGTTCACTTTTGTTCCATATGAGCTTCAAACGTACAATCTTCAGTATTATGAGGGAACTCATTTATACATTTGCTTCTGTCATCAGGCTCATTAGTTTAATATTTAACACAGCCTTATGATTTCCAAACAATGAAAAACCTATCTTTTGGGTGAAAAGAGATTTGGAAATATTTGCTTATCCAAAAAAGAACAGCAGTACCGTATATAAAAACAGTGTCCTTATTTAAAATGCACTGCTGTGTGGTCACAAAAAAAACATGTGGATATTGTGAAAAAAGGAAAAAACTGTAAATGGTTAATAAGGTGAGAAATACTTAAGGGATGTGGTTGAATACTTTGAAAGAATATTTCAAGACATATTTTCTAGGTGAAAGAAGTACCTTGCTTTTGTGATCCATAAAGCAAAGGAAACCATTTATTTCACTGCATCATTGGAAGTTGTGTTTTTAACATTCTGGTTCTTATGGTGTTCATTCTCATTCCCTTCTAATCATAGGAGTACTGAAAGCATAAATACTCCTTGAGAGGCACAATAACATAAACTTCATCTTTTTTCTTTGTTCAGCCCATCATGCAACCCCATCAGGAATGTCTCTAAGCCAACGGTTCACCATGTACCAAAGACAAGCTGCTGAAAAGGAAACGATGAAGCTAAGAAAAAGTCCAGAAATTCACAGGTAGAGTTGACTTTTAAGTGACCAACTCCACTTCTGTGTGCTGTGGCTTCACATCCTTCTTAAGCAACTCTCGGGTATTGCACTTTTTCTACCTGCTCGGTAAAGGTCAGTTTTATTTTTTGACCATTCCATCTGGAATTCCCTGTCTTGTCAAGTATCAACGTTGTAGCATGTTGCTAGTAGTCTAATTGTTTCTCTTCTAATGTCTCCCTGACACAGGATAATTGATGTTTCACCAAGTGCTTTTAAGAAAAACTGTCCACTTTTTGAGGCGATGAAAAGCTCGGAAGATTGCACTCTCAAGGTGACTGAATATTTTGCAGTATGACTTATGTTGGAAAAACAAACAACTGGAGTGAGCATGCAGGTGCCTTTAGACCTTTGCTCTTTGGAAGGCAATGCTCAAAGTGTGAGCAATGCAAAAGCAAAATAAGGAACATTGTTGTTTGTTGTACATCACCTTCATGCTGAGTTGATTATACTGTGGGCAAAAGCCTGACAAAAAGGCTAAAGTATCGCATAAAGTCAAAAAAGGAAGCTGCCAAACCAGAGGTGCCCACGGGAATCTAAGTAAATATCCCAGTAAGTATCTTTAACCAATGAAAACACCAGATTAGCATATGTCACCTTTGTTTTCATAGGCCCACAAAACATCACGGGATAGTAACGGAGGTTAACAGTTGAGAATGGGTTTGAGATCAGAGGGAGAGATTTTTCGGCTTGCTTACTGCTAACAAGCATGATGTCTGACAGCTATCAAAAAACATATTTCATTTACCTGGTTCAGTTGAGGGACCGAGAAACAACAGGTAAATTACATTTTTGGGTCAAATATAAGGTTTAAAAAAGACTTGCTTCCGTTAACACTTTTGCTAAAGGATTGTGTGCAAGTATATATATTTTTATTTGTCTGAAGAAGAATTCAAGCCTACAAGTTGGGAGTATACCCTACCAGAGACAAAGGAAAGGATTTTACTTTGGGGCAGGGACGAGTTACAAAGTTGGGCTCTTGGGCTCAAATGAGAACTATATTGGAGAGAGAAGAAACTGTTGACCTGTAATCAAAATGATCCTTATAAAACAACAGAAACAGAAGTTGTTATTTTGCTTAACTCAGCTCTTCTGAGAGACAAAAGAAAACTTTGATGTGCATTTAGTATTTTATGAAGGCACATTTTCCTTGAATAATGAATTTCCAGAATAGCCTTCGACCCCAAACTTGCAAAAAAAACAACAACTAATATCTCCTCCAAAATCTGTCCACGACTTTTGTTTTATTTTGATCTGTGCAGGCTGGGGAAAAACTCAAGGAGAACCCCATGGACCTACGTTTGGATATTGAACGCCGCAAAAAGAGTTCTAGAAGAGAACAAGATAACGCTCGGGAGCAGGGAGAGGGTGTTTTTGATCACGGGGAATCTAGTGGTGAAAGGGCCGATGAGAAACACCAAAAGAAGTCAAAGTAAGCCGAAAATATTAGTGAATTATGAAGGTATGAATTTAACACATTTTCCTTGTAGGAAGAGTAAGGGCAAACGATCACGCTCAAGTTCGTCATCCTCTTCATCATCCTCTCAGTCACAAAAAGATGAAGATGGTGAACCGGAACACAAGGATGATGGAGTCTCAAGAAGCCAATTCGGTCAAAGGGCGTCACCAGGAGAGACTGAACAAGAAAGAATGCGTGACAAGTTTGTAAGTTTCAAATTTGATGTCAAAGTCATTCCATTTTTTCCCACATGCCGAAATTGACTTCTCACGTTTGTCCAACTACAGCAAATGCGCTTGCGTGGAAGGAGTTGGAACAAAGGCAACAGAGAACAACCAAAGAGCATCCATGTCAACCAAGAAGAGTGGGACCCAGAATATACGCCTATGGGCTGGAAGTACTACTTGGTATTAAACTCATACGTTGCTCTCAGTATCTTAGAAATGTCATTCAAATTGATTTAAGTAAGTCCAGTTTCAGCAATGATCACGTGTTAAGTTGATTTAAGACGAATTAAGATACAGAAATAACTTTCTCCCATCATTAGTAAATATAGAAAATACATTCTAGTAAAGAAGGAAGGGAAAGATATAACAATAAAAAGTAAACATATGGAATTGTAGTAATTCTCTTCCACTGGATTGTACCATAAGTAAAAACTTCTTGTTCCTAATATATGTTACGTATTATTTGCAGCATGACAGCAAAGATGGAGACGAGGATACCAGATCGACTCAGAATCATCGAGGGCAGGGCAGAGGAACCAACCCAAGTGGAAGGGCCAGATTCATCATTCGCAACGCTCCCACTGGACCAAACATCCAGCGTTCCAATTGGCCCAGCAATGAGAACATGGTCAACAGAAAGCAAGAGAGCGTGCACACGGAAAACGATCAGAAGAACGAAAAAGGAGGATATGTTAACGGTGGAACTTGTTAAATATGTACATGTCATAACTCTTAATCATCCTTCATATCACTTTGGGATCTATCTAATGTAATTTAGAAGTCTGCTGTTCTTTTTAAAAAACGGTTAAACAGTTATTTGGGCTCTTACTTGAGGCATCTATAAATATTAAACAATCAAACTAGTTCATAGTAGCGACATAAGACAACTCTGATTAAAAAAGTGCATCATTGGCAGCTTTACTTTGTCTTTGGGATTAAAAAAACAAACAAAAGTCTCAATGTATATAATGTAAAATAAAACAAATAGTGCTAGTACATTGGTCATTTTCTAGTTACGTTCCTATATTAAAAGTAAATAACTTTAAAATGAAAAAGTAAAATAGTTCTCATAGGATTTAGCGGTGGATCATGAACGCTGTTTATTTTAAATATCACTAGTTACAGTATCTACATTGGCCGGGATGGTTAGATTGGCTGGGACCAAACTTTTTAATACCAATAGTCTCACAAAGTTAAGAAATCATCAGCAACTTACAAATAATATTGAGTAGTGAAAAGGCAATCGGCAACTTTTAACTTTTGTCTTTGGTAGGATCCGTTTTATCTCACTTATGTTTATTTACTGGCAAAAAAAAAAGAAGCTTTAAAAGAGTTTTCCTGTTTATATTGATTTTGGTGTGAATTTTTGTTTTGTTAAATTGTACAACTGTGTTTGAACATACTGTGCACAACTGTGTAAATAAGTCTAGTGAGGAGACTAGAGGGATTGTTTTGTTGTACAAAAGTCTGGTTTTTGGCAGCAGTTACCTGACATACGTTTTGATTTTGCATGTTGAGAAAATGTGTGATTGATTAGTCAGATGATGTTTAACAATATAACTCATGTGTGTTGACTGAGAACATCTGTTGTGAAAGTTGACATGTCAAGTTACAAAAGAACATAAA